>NC_063201.1:31211268-31363768 GCF_017589495.1 Alosa alosa | reverse complement strand
TGTGCACTCAGTGCAAGGTGTCAGAGCCATGTAATGAATCCTGAAGACACATCTGAGTGTAATGGCCCAGGTCCCTCAGAGAAGCCGCTCTATGTTTAGGTGTTCTTCCCTCTGCTACTGAGACCAGTTGACTGCTCTACTGGGGGGGGTACTAGGAGCAGATGTGGGGTGCAGGACGTCAACCATGGTGTCTTTATTCCAGCTTATTCAGTGTTCATGTGGTTTCTGTTAACTTTACTCACACCCTTACTGGTTTAAGATTGCTCTCTGTGAATGTGAGTCAATTGACTGTTTTGGAGAAAAATATTAGACCAATAAAGCAATGTATGCCAGTAACTGTACTGAATGTTGTCCAGTTTTTCCTGAATATAATTACATGATTTGTGCTCAAATTATACAGTAACCGCACAAAGTGTAAATGAAACTCATATTTCAGCAGCCACAGAGTGCATATATTATTTTTATTCAACCATACTAACAGTCTGTTCATTGAAACAGTCTGCAGAGTTAAATGAAGAGTGCAGGCTTTCATTACACAAATGATTCCTTGTCTGCGTTGCTTCTAAATGGCTAAAAGGTGGCTGTTCAACTCTACAAAAAAAGATAACTCATCGGGAGTTGACACAATTTGGATGGTTGAAAATAAGAGTGTTTCAGATACTGTAAAAGGTATTTACTCACAGAGAGATTGGATGTGTATTGCTTTGATGATAGTACCAACATCAACCATTTTCACAATATCACCTTCCATGACCTCTGTGCAGAGTAAAAACGCAACCTAAAATGCTTTGCCTTGTAACAGAGGTCAGGTTAGTTTTCCAAAGGGACAGTCATCTCAATCATGTCCATTGGCATACACTATGATGTGGAGAGTTGTGACAATAATTGACTATGAATGAAAAGAGTACATTTCTCTTTACTCTACAATTAAACATTTTAAAATTATTTCCTATACCAAAAAGGCAGCCTTTACATATGCCATCCAATATTCTGTTTTCTCTTCTGGGTGTTTTTTTTGGACTTTCTAAAGAATTATGGCTGGCGGTCCAAAACGGCTAGTCACTACATCTACTCCCACATTGGCTCCTGAGTCTGGAATTCAAACAGCATTTCACAGAATCCAGTGCTGCTTCGGCATGGTCCCCACATAGCGCTGATGAATGCACTATTTGTTTGTACATCTACATACAGTCGGAACGTTTCAAGGCCGACACTAAAGGGGATGAAGTGGATATATTACATTCCAGACCGTCTTGCTCTGTTAGCCATTCAAAATGCCTGTGTTGAAATCTGTGGGACTGCTACGAGTTTTGCAAGACTGCTTAAATGGGACATTCATTTTTGCGGTTGCTCTTGGACCACAGAATTGGACTCTTGAGGCACTTTCCACAATCACCCCTCAAGTCCCAGTTATGTCCAGGAGTGCAATTGGTCTTGTTTATATGCAAAATAATAACCATTTAAAGCAATTTTGTTGAACGTTGTAGATTTATTTTTCTTCTTGTCATCCTCTCTGCAGGAATCCAAAGAGGTTCTCTTTCAAAAACAACACCAAGCTTAGTGTTCTTGTCAGGAACCCTGACATAACGTGTGCTAATATATTTGACCACTTTGTCCCACATTAAGCAATTCAGAAATTGATTTTTTATCTTTATGTATAAATATTTTCCTTTTTTTGTTTTTAGAGATTAAACAAGCTTGTACTTGAATTTTACCTGACCTATTGTTGCCATTTGTGTGTGTGACTTGCTACTTTACGATGGCTAATATTTCAGACCTGGGAAGGCCAGGAAAATATTTGTTTGGCCTCCATTTGAGAATAAATAACAAGCCTTTATGTGGGGGTGGGTTTAGGCCAAGACAATAAAAGCAGATAGTAGTGCCAGGATGACTTTTTAAAACATCTGTCCCTGCAGGCTTCCCCTCTGTGTCCACATCATGCAGGTCTGGTTAGAGAGTGCAGGAGTTGGGCTGCTTTTTGCTCTTTTGTTGCTGGTGGCCAGTCTCTTCAAACAGAGAGGATATCAGAACAATGACCAGACTAACCACGAGCCCAAAGGTAAGCTTTTTGCATCGACCGTTGAAATCATTAGGCCCTTACCATATTCCAAGAATTTGTTTCAGATTGCTCCCCAGTGTTGTCCATACTTTCATTTATTTGATCTCATTAGTCTTGGAACTATCTGCAATGACAGTGTGCTGTTGCGTGAGCGTGTGTGTCAGCTGCCTAGCCTCCTTTAAAACTCAGACTTGTTCCGTAAGTTTATTGTAGCTCTAAAATCCATACAAAGCATTCATAATAATATCCTGTGTTACTATGATTGTATGGATAAAGTGGATGGATGGATAAATAAATTGTGTCACACTGTGTGTGTATGTCACTCTGCCGCTACTGAGCCGAGACCTCTCCTCTCTTTGTGCCCCAGGCTGTTTACAATCTCCCCCTCTATCTGCAACTCTACCTGGCCCTCCTTCTCTCCCTCTCCTTGGCAACATGTTGGAGCTCATGCAAGAGCACCTACCTAGTCATCTGACAACTTTGGCACGTCGCTATGGAAACATCTACCGTCTCAAATTTGGCAACAACAGTAAAGATTTAATCACTTTTATCTTTCTAAGCATATGATATATGACTCACTTCAGAATTGAGAGCAATCTTTGTTTTTGATGCAGCCATGGTGGTCCTAAGTGGAAGTGACATCATTAGAGAAGCTCTGGTAAAGAAATGGACAGACTTTGCTGGGAGACCACACTCTTTCACAGGTGTTGTGCTTCTTGTCAACATTCATTTGGTAATATATCAACATATGAGCACCGGCAAAAGTACCACAGTGGCTAATGGATGGTTCCTTTTTGACGAAGCACTTACCTGGTCTCTCCCTAACGTCCTCTCAGGTGACATTGTTTCTGGAGGAGGCTGCTCCATCTCCCTGGGCGACTACAGTGATGAGTGGAAGCTGCACCGGCGCCTGGTCCACAGTGCCCTGCAGCGCTGCACAGCTGAGTCTCTTCACTCCCTCATTCAGCAGCAGGCTCTCAAACTGAGAAAAGTACATCACACACAAAAATAACACAAAGACAGTATCCTAGAGGCTAACTGCCAGAGGCGATTCAATTATACACACAGCCTAGCGGGAGCTACAAAACCAGCCGAACAGGAGTTCAAGTCAAAGTCAAATGTAGTGAAAAAGTCGTTTTTTCTCATGAACTGTCTTCTTTGACATCCAGGTGCTGCTAGAATATAATGAAACTGCAGTTGATCTCTCTGAGGATTTCACTGTTGCTGCCAGTAATGTTATTACTACTCTTGCCTTTGGGAAACAGGTTAGTGCATGATACACCCTCACAGATACGACACAACACACTGAACAAAGTAAAAATATAGCCAGAATGTACATAAACATATGGACATAATAATTTGAGGTACATGTGTGTTGCACATTCTCAGTGCTGTTCTAATGCTGTTCTTTTATGCTAGTACAACAAGACTTCCCCCGAGCTGCAGTGCCTCCACGGCTGTCTGAATGAGATCGTGGCACTGTGGGGCTCTTCTTGGATCTCAGCACTGGATTCCTTTCCCATTCTTCGAGTCTGTAACTCACCCATTCCATCCTTATATCAGAGTCCATATTTTGCGTCACCGCTCTTCACTGACTGCATGCTCTCTTCTTATTCCATGTTGCTCTGTAGACTCAGTCATCCCATTTAGGAGGTAGCTTACTGTGGAGTTTTAGTATAAACACAGCAGGTTTGTCTGCTTGCTTCAGCATTATCATCTTTACCGTAATCATTTGATCTTTGTGGTCAATCAGAAACTGCCAAATCCTCCTTTCTCTCGTCTCCTGAAAGAAGTGTCAAGGAGAGATGACATCATTCGGACATACTTGAAAGAACTAAAGGTTGCAACAGAGAGATTGATTAACTGTACTATAACTATTTGTGTATAAAATGTGTCAGATACTAGTGTGTGTCTGTGTGTTTGTGTATATACATATGTGTGTGTGTGTGTGTGTGTGTGTGTGTGTGTGTGTTTGTGTGTGCATGTTTGTGTGCTATCAGGTGGAAGATGATGCCATAAAAGAAAGGGGTGCTCTTACAGCCTTTCTGAAGAAACAGGAGAAGACAGAGGGAGAGTCTCAGAGGTCGGTAAGTCGTCATGCCACCACTGGTGGAACTGTGGAACCAGCACTCCCCAGAAATGGGCACTTCTTCTCTAAAGTCTGTTGCTATTTAGATAAGTAAGCTCTAAATAGGTCTGTTGTGAGATTTAGGCCACACAATTATGGTCTAATGCTCTTACCATTAATGGGTTAGTGTCAGTGGCTTTGTTCATTTTCCACAGACACTGACGGACACTCATGTGCACATGACCACAGTGGATCTGTTAATTGGTGGGACGGAGACCACAGCGGCCTGGCTGAGCTGGACTGTGGCTTTCCTCCTCCACAGACCAGAGGTACTGCATGATTAACAGACAACACATCACCAATACATACAACACATCACCAATACATACAACACATCACCAATACATAATACATCACCAATACGTACAACACGTCACCAATACATACAACACATCACCATCACCAACCTACAATATACCAATTTAAAAAGAGTATGTGGTTCTATGATGTGCAGCTTACATATAGATATTACAGTTAATGGGCTAAACCAAAGCACAGAATTGTGGAGGCATCCTTTGTTTTATGGTTGTGTGGCCTATGGAGACAGGTCATTACCTTCACTATAGCTGGGGTGTGTCTGCCACCTTTTGCCAGATCCAACACAAAGTGCATGAGGAGATGTGCTCGGTGCTGGAGGCCCGCTACCCAGACTACAAGGACCGGCACCGGCTGCCTCACCTGTCTGCTCTCATCAGTGAGGTGCTCAGACTGAGACCTGTAGCCCCACTGGCTGTGCCTCACAGAGCCATCAGGAATAGCAGGTGAGTCTACGGTCACTCATCTCCCTGTATATAGGGCACTACAGGCAGAGGGGAATAGAAATAGAAAAAGATAGTTACAGATGCTACATTAATTATAGAGAGCCATAGAGGAACTGGGGAAAGATAAGGAACTTAACTTGCACATGTCTATATTGCCTTTCTGTGTGTACTATTCCACACTTGTTGCTGTTAGAATTAAGAGATGTGTCGTTATTATACAATGACCTCTGTATGTTTACAGCATTGCAGGGTATTTCATACCAAAAGACACAGTGATCATTCCTAACCTTTTTGGAGCCCACCATGATCCTACAGTATGGAGAGACCCTTACAGCTTCAAACCAGGTTTTATTACAAATTATGTGTGTAACTACCTAGATAAGCCTTTGGCACTTAGATACGCCTTTGGCAGTCATGGTAATAGCCTTCTCTGTTTCAGAGCGCTTTTTAAAAGCAGATGGAGCGTTGCTTCGTTCCCTTCTGCCGTTCAGTGGAGGAGCTCGGTTGTGTCTGGGAGAGTCTGTTGCAAAGATGGAGATTTTCCTGTTTACAGCTTACCTGCTGCGAGATTTTGAACTTCTTCATCCTGGCGATAAGGAATGTCTGCCCGATCTAAAAGGAGTGGCCAGTGTGGTGCTGAAGACCAAGCCATTCAAAGTTATTGTCCGCCCAAGGGCATAGAGTTCAATTTCCATTTATTTAAATATCACTGTATCCTTGGGTTATGGCAATAGTACATAACTGTTTTGGGGTGGGAGACAGATGTTATTTTCGATAGGTTTTTAAGTGAACACTACATCATGCATTTATGTCTTGGACTTAGTTGCTCCACAGTCATGTGCTGCTGGATCGAATGTGTCTGCATGACTACAATGAACAGAAACAGGTTGTAAATAAACTCTGACTGTAAGCTTATAGTATGTGCAGTTTTTTTCTCATTTTGACAATAATGGTCGATATAAATAATATCCTAATAAATAATGTCCTATAAGGAGAATGTAATGGGGTTATGTAAAAGTGTTTATGATTATGATATTTAATTATGATTAAATGTCCTTACATGAACAGAAGTTTCGCTGAATTTTCTATACATAGGCTACATTTTGAGGAATACTCTCTGTAGGCCTAGTACTTTTGTAATGTTTATAGCCAATAGCCTCTAGATGGCGCAAAACCTCCAAGATTCTTGATGCGAACCGTTATCAGAGACGTTGACGTTATCCAATTGCAGCTCAGAAGTCATACTACTTCTACCTGTATGTTGTAGTTGCGGGACAACGTTGTCTCTCCCCTCCTCCGCTTCACTTGTTTATGTGGACTTATTTTCATTTTTAAAGTTTTTTAGTTTGTGTCCTTAATAAGTAGGTCACAGACGACCAGCGTGTATGACGTATGCGTGTAATGTTTAAGGATAGGCTAACCAGAGAGGGTTAAAGCGGAGCGAGAGGCGCAAACGTTCGACAATTTCCGCGTTCGATTATTGCAAGGGGGAGGGGGGGAAATCCCCCTTTATGCAGACCAGAGTAAGCCCTCGCTGCACTAATGTCAATGGAGACTTGTGGAATTTTACCAATAAATTGGTCATTATGTCTTTCTGGATTTGTTGAGGGTTTTTTGGAATTTTTTGTCATAATCTGTAAGTGTTTGGGATCATTTCAAGCCTAAAAGTGTAATTTTTTAGCGTTCGGATTTTATCACGAAGTTATTCGTGATAAAATAACTTAATATCAGACCATGCTGCTGCCAGTTAGTGTCCGGTTGTTAGCATGCTAGCTATCCTCTTAGCTAAGGTAAAATTTTAAACGGAGAAGTGTAATTTCTTTGAAATGACAACTAGCTGAATAACATTACTTACATTAGTTAAAGTGGATAGTTTATACTCAAGTGAATTTGCAACAGTATATTAAGTTTAAGCGAAGTCCTTCAACTACTAGTCACTTGTTAGCGCATAGCTGTATTGCCATAGCTTCTCCCATCCACTTGTATAGCATTTTAAGCTAGCGTTAGCTAGCTAGCTAGCTCGGTTCACATGACTAATTAAATTATTCATATCATGTCCTAAAGAATGATTCATTGGTATCATACATGATTATAGACAATAATACTGTGAACACAATTAGGTTTATCTGTTCTTATTGCTTATTAAGAGAGAAAGTTTATTTAGTGACGTAAGGTGACACTCCCACTTATGCAGACCGGAACTGTCCAGTTTTGCTCCCATAGTAACGAATTACGTTGCTCTATCTTGCTAGTAATCAAGGATCTTTGGGCTAACTTCAGGTGTTCAGGACGTCAACGTTATAACATGTTGATTTTTATATGTAGGGACGTATTTTCGTTATGTTAAGATAGGATTTCCATACAAAGATAATGAATGACCACTTCATAACTGTTGGGAACATCGCCCTATGTCTCGTCGCCCTGCTCAACGCTCAAAGGCTATTTAAGGTAACTAGAAACTCTACAAACTTTAAACCGTTTGCAATGTTAGCTACTCCATAAAAACCAACTATCATCACTTTAATTCATCTTCTGTGCATTATCTAGTTGTGAACGATTTCCCCTTATCTCTGATTGACGCCACTTGGCAGCATTTGCTACCATCTATCATTTAGCTTCTCCTATGCTTAAGACTTTTTTGATAACATTCAGGGCAGGCCTATAGGCCTAGACCTACATGAGATCAAATAAGATATGAGATTTGCTCATGTATCACACATGTATGGTATTTCAAAACAAAATGACATTTCTGCAGGTTCACAGAGCTCCAGCTGTTGGATTTTTCCTTGTGGCCTGTTCAGCTGGACTGTCTGCACTTCCTAGCAGTCCACTGTTAGGGTCTGTGCGGGAGGACCTTCAGTGGGTTGCAGAGGTACTGGGCCCAGCCATGGTCTCCTTTGGCTTCCTCTGGCTAAGTGATGACCACTCCACAGCATACGTGCTTCTGACTGGCTTGGCACTTCTCTCCACACTCACTGACTGGCTCTCTCGAGATGGCTTGACTGTGATGTCCCGCTGCATGGCCCTGTCATCCCTCTCTTGCTCACTCACCGTGTGTCTCTTTGCGGGGAACATCTTAGGGGTGTTAGGAAGTGTGGCCTTAAGTTTGCCCGCCATTGTGGCTCTCAATAGCACCAGTCCTCTCGTACCTCCTGAAGCTGCTGGGGGCGTGCTGAAGTCTGTTTTGATTGGCACTACCGCTCTAGGCTGCTGGTCCATCAGGCAGTCACTAGAAAAATACTTTCAGGACCTGCAGGGCTGGGACAGAAATAACATACTTACTTGAATAACCCATTTGAAGTGCACGTGTTTACCAGTTACCAATTACCAGTGTAAAGTGAGAATGGATTGTTGGCTGATAATACCATTTTATTCATATTTATAATATGTAAAAATCTAACTTGACTCATAGGATGCACTGTTTTACCCCAGTAACTTCCTTTTTTTGCACATATCAATATGTATTATCTTTGTATGTAATGTCTATTTATAATGGCACTTAATAAAGCAGATTGAAGTTGTGAAAACAAACATCCTCACACAAAATGAGACAATGGCACGGTATCTTGTCATTGAATTTGCAATCGAAAAGTAGAGCAAAAGCCATTCATTCTTGTAGGGACCGGTATGGAACACATAACTTGCCTTTGTTTCTGGTAGTGGTACTATGACTATGTTTTGTCAGCCTTATTACACACAACACATTTGTTCTTCATTGCTGTAGTGTTAGTTCAAATTATTTAGATAACAGGCTCCTACAGTAAGCTTAAGCCTGTGTCTATTTCAGTAAAGTCCTGATATTAGCAACAGTGCTGCAATATTCAATTATTTTGTTATTGTTCATGTACGAAATTTCGATCTCTTTGTATGTCTTGACATGTGAATAAATTGACAATAAAGCAGACTTTGACTTTGACTTTGATATGAAACAATTATTTAAAAAAGGGATTATCTTAACTACAGTAATTATTGACAACACATATTTTGGAGAACTAATCTTTTGACAGGCTTTGTGTCACTGATGCACAAGTTCCAAATGTCAGTGTCTCTGACAACTTTTACAGGCTGTAGCAGTGTGCGTTGCTCCACCTCTAAATAGGGGAAATAAATAAATAAAGTGCAAATGTAGGCTACTGTAGCCTACATTGGAAGTAGCCTGGCTGTCCACTTCCCTAAACTACTAGCATGGCAGGTGCACCAGCAGCAGATGAAGTGTAACTGTCAAATGTCTTCACATAGAAATCGATCCTTGTAAATATTGTTGCCATTCACATCCGAACTCTGCTTTCCCTCCAAATTTTTAAATAGTAAAAATTTCCGTCTTGAAAGTCCTTTCATTCATAAACGGCATCCATAAAGATATCCTGCATGGACCCATTTCAATAGTTTATTTGTGAGTTTACTTGTAAACAACAAACACTTGTGTGACAGCGTTATAGTGTAGGTAGGCCACATATTCTAGGCTTGAGTAGGCTACCCTACCATCCATGTTACAAAGTTACTAACCTGTTGACCGTCTACGGCAACTCCAATTTGCAAGTTCTTAATTAGATATAATTATAGGCTACTCTTAGCCTACTGGATTAAGACGCGTTTTTGGGGAATGAACTGGAGAAATATACTCTTTTCAGTTGTGAGGAAGACATCTCAGAAAATGTGATGCCACTTGCATGAAGGGTCTCACTGATGTAGTGGGTATTACAGCTGTTAACAGGAAGGACAGAACGCACCTAGCACTGCAGGATAAAGGAAAGAAGCCACTGAGTTAATTTGATGAGAAATTCGATTCAGACATGACATTTTGTTAGAATGGTTGTAACATTGGCCATGTAGGCTATACCCGCACACCTAACCCCCATACACACACACACACAGGTACACCCCCTCCCCCACACACTCCATTAATCCCCCCCAACATATACACTAGGCTATCCCCCCTTTCCCCCAACACACACACCATTACACCCCACAGCACACACTCTCATTACACCATACACCCCAAACACAAACACCATCACCCCCCCACACACACACACACACACACAATTTCATCATCCCCCACACACAAACACACAACATACCCCCACCATTTCATCATCCCCCTCCCACACACCCTATTACCCAACACACACACACCAACCCCACACACACACACACACACGCACACACAATATACATTTTTAATTGCTACTTTTAATTTATTCTTTAAAGTTGAGCTGGCTCTTGAGCAAAATAATTGCATTACTTATAATTCCTTTTTGAGTAGACTGAGTACATGACAATAAACTACTTGAACTTGAACTAGGCCTAGCCTACTGTAGAAAACGCAACCATAGAGTGGCGTTTGATCGCTGGTTATGCTAGGCTAGTCTACTATAATTGACTGACACCAGATCACACCAGTTCTTCATAGCTGAAGCGGTGTGTTGTTGCAATGGCTCTTTAGTTGGATGGGATAATGCGGTGTGTTGTGGAAAGTCACAATCGAGATAAATTCTAGGATAGGCCTACAGCAGAAGATGTAAAGAAGAGAAAAGTGTTTACATTTGGTTCATAATATGTGTTTGTGAAAAGCCTGCAGCAGAACATTGCTGGCACTGCATTTCAAATAACGTGTCATTAATCTATTCAGGCCACAACAGTAGGCTAAATGTCATTGTTTTTGAATTAGAATTAAGCACTTACTCTTTCAAGAATTAATTATTACAAGGGAAGTTTGCAAAGCATATGGGATGTCCTCGATGTTGGTGTTGATTGATATGGAACCATAATTAGGCAGGCATCCCACCAGCTAAGCCATGGTCTGCTTTCATCATCTGGCCCACTGTGACCTAGTTCAACCCATGTGTCATGATGCCTCTCTTGAGAGCTAGCACTCAGCTGGGAGGCAGGAAGGTGTGAACCCAACCCGGGCTCATCAGCAGGGCAGGAAAGGGCTTAGGGAGGGAAGGGCTTCCTCCTACCTGTGGAGCTCACCGTGCTGTTCCGACCAGCCCATGGGACCAGCCCCCCATCCCTGAGCGTGGAGAAGAATGGAATGTCAGAAGAGTTGTTCTTGGCACAGGCTGTCGTAGGGAAACATCTGACGTAAGCGGCCACTGTGGGGCATGAGGGTGCCTTCCTCTGCTGCTCTTTAGCAACTCCCCCTTTTATGAGGAAAAAGTGAGCTGCACAGCGTGAGGCTCCACAATAAACACACAACGCTGGAAAAAGCAGCGAGCACGAGCGATTTTGGAAGATGCGGGGATGCCTGGAACCATAGCAAACACCTGGAGCTTAGTATGTAGCCTAGCCAGTGTAGCCTTGTTTTTTTTTTTCTACTTGCTAAACAATAGCCTATTTTTCCCAATGTGAATGTGTGCGCTCTGTGATGACTGGACAGCTTCAGAGATGATTGACAGTTTTCTTCTTAAGGTGTTGTGTTCATCATGAGAATACACTCTGTCTCCAACAGAGTTATGACGGGAAAACTCGTTTGGACCTCTCGGGTTACCTTGGCAAGTAATGTGTATTACTTAGCCTACTATTCATTTGAGACAAATGATTCTATCCATAACAGCATTATTTCCGAGACCCATAAGTAGAGTTGAATAGCCAACATTGTTTCTCAAAGGATTCCACTGTAGTTCCAGCAATTAAAACATACTGTGGAAACTGGGATCCCTCTTCTGTGGGATTTATGGGGAAGAGAATGGGAGGGATAAGCAGAGATGGGTCTTGTGTTGAAACCAAAGAAATGGTTGTGTTAGGATTACACTGGGAGCAGGCCCCCTGTTTTAAACTGACACTAAAATGCCTAATTGGATACAGACACCATTGCACATGGGTTTTCTCTGACTAAACCCCCTCCCCTCTCTTTTTCTCACTTGCACACATATGTCCGGCAGGAAGCACATTGTTTAAAAAGGGAAACTTTTTCTTGATGTGCGAATAGATTGCTGGCTCATTTGAACTGATGTGCTCCCTGAGGTAAGAGCTCTCTCTGGTCATGCATGCAGGTGTCTTTTATAATGACCCAAATCACAAATATCTGTAGCGTGTTTTGGGGTAACAATGTGTCAGCTAAGAAAGCTTGCCAGTATATTAAGTTAGCATAAGATGTTCAACTATGAAGTTATTTATGAATACAGCTTTTTCATTACTTTACACAAAATCCCTCTGGATTTATTGTGATTTGAAGTATGCTCTGGATGAGTGGGTTTGCAATTATGAAACTGATAGACAGAATTATTTGTACAGATATGTAAATAGCTCAAGAACTAACCAAACACCCTGGCTCTGTGCTTAAGGATTTTTTATTTTTTTATTATTGTAAAGACCAACACTGAGTTATGTATTGATTGATTGATTGATTTCTGGATCAAAGATCATAAAACAGTAATCCAAAGGATGACATGCTAAAGTAACATACTTATTTCCAGCATGGTCCTAGGCTAGGCTATATATCTGTGTAGGCATAAATGGTTACCACTAATGCTAGACTTCACAGTGCACTCTAAACTATGTATCCTGAAATTGACTGTGAAATAGTTTCTATATACGGTACATTTCAATCAGAAATGCATATGAATATGTATGAATATGCATATTCAATCAGAAATATACATTTCAATCTAAGATAACTGTGAAATGAGTGGTCACACTTCTCAGTAAGAGGTCAGATTGTCGTCCAATGCTTTCGAGCAGCTTGTGTGCAGCCCCTTAAACTTGCCATAAACTTAACCTAAAATCTACAGTGTATCAATGCTACTAATTACAGGCCCATCTCCGGTTCTCAGTCTTCTGGAGAAAATGTGTTGGAGCAGCTGTCTGGATCACGTTGGGCTTCCAGCAGCAGAATCATATTTAGTTATGGTGATTTTGATATAGTCCTAATTTCTGGCAGTGGGCTTTTCTATTTCTAGACAGTAGAACAGGCAGTGAGTTGTTTTTTTCTGAGATGGCATTGAAGGGATTTGTCACAGCTGTTTATACTGTTTTGCTGATTTCATGTAATCTCTAGCTTATGTGCGGTGTGCTTCAAGTCTCTATTCTTTGGCTATTTTTTACTGTATGTTCATTAACCCTCCTTCACAAAGTATGACACCTGGTTACAGTGCTCCCATCTCTCCACTGAGTCGTTGGGATTCATTGAGGACTCATGTTGAGTGCAGTCCACTGACCCCAGAACATCTCCTGGGAAGTCACTGGTACTCATTTTTTATTCTCACTCACTCACTCACTCACTCACTCACTCACTCACTCACTCTCTCTTTCTCTCTCTCTCTCTCTCTCTCTTTCTCTCTCTCTCTCACTCATATGCTGTACACACCTGCATATAATCACATCTCCCTCCCTCTCTCACGCATATGTGTGCAGGGATGGATCAAGTGGTCCGTTACATGTTTTTTTGAGTGTTTTTTTTTAGTGTAGACTTAGTGTGAAGTTTTTGCAAACTCCCTCTAGTTCAGTTATTTTATGAGGATGATCTGAAGTTCAACTAGAACTTGTAATGAATGAATGAAATGTAATTTCAAGTGATCAGGATAAAATAATTACTACATTAAGAATTCACAAAATAGTTATTAGTTGCTGTTCTGATGTGTAGTGTGATACATTGTGAACTGCAAGTGTAAACTGATCCCAGCCGAGATTATTTTAGCACATGGTTCACAGCAAGGGAATTCATATCACTCACTTTTTATGATTGTCAAGCTTGCTGTGGTCTCATCCAAGCCATGCACCTGCCACCTTCCTGTATGATTTTTCTGGTGGATGGTGTGCATAACTCTGGAAATACACACTACCGTCTTTGATTAAGTTAATTCCACCTAATCGTCTGTCCTTAAGCATACTTGGGAGAGCCCAGGATTGTGTGATTGTATGTCCTTAAACATACAGTACTCGGGAGAGCCCGGGATGGTGTGATCATCTGTCCTTAAGCATACTTGGGAGAGTCCGGGATGGTGTGACGAGAGGTAACGAGGTCAGAGGTGGAGGTGGAGAGATGGGAGAGGAAGAAGAGTGTTGCTGTGCTCTGGGACTTCCCCACACGCTGCAGCATGCAAAGCACAATTAAAGGAAGCCCTTGGGATGGGGGATTCCGTTGAGTTCCGCTGCCCAGCGCTTTAGTATGTGTTCACTCAGTTAAATTTTCATTTCCTAATTTGCTAATTGAGAGTTAAATATGGTGCAGGCGTCAGGTGTGGGATTAGGAAGAGCAATCCAGCTCATACAGGGGGAAGATGTGTTTGTCTTTGAGCGGTGAGGCTGGTTTCTCTCAAATGACTCAGAGGAAATGTCTTTGTCTAATGGAAGGTGGAAGTGTCTTTGTTAAGTGATTTTACAGCTGAGTTAGTCCTCACATACCCTACAGTGGCAGTGATGCTGAAGTATTTAGGAGAGTCTGTTCCCCAAAATAAGATCCACACTTGCAGCGCACTGCTCTTGATGTGCCCAAGTCATAAAACTGAATTCTGCCTTTATGAGAATAAAGGTGCAGGGTTGTCTGTTTATGGATGTTGGGTAGGGAAAGGGTTATTTATAGGGGAAAGGCTAGCTTACACTGGAGTACAATTTACACCTCATGAATGGCACTTGGCTTTAGACAACATACACTCAAGCAGATTGACCTTGACACACTGTTGCTAAATGCTCACTTTATGGGATGGATCACATCTAACCAGCTGCCAGTTACCTGGACACAAGAATGCGTTTGTGTCCTTTACAGTGTTGTTTGAAGTTTAATGTCTTCATCGTACTAATCATCATTACATTTGTTCTGATGAAACTGCTGTGAGTGTGCGTAAATTCGCTAATACTTCCATATTTGAGCTTTGGGCAGATGTGTCCCTACCTGGTGCCAAAAGTGAGCCAAGCGAAGCTGCTTCAGCTCTCTGGCCACCTTGTTCTGCTTTACAAGGCGAACGCAGCCAAGCTTGTGGCTTCTCCTTAGTTCAGCTCAATTAAGCAGCCTGTCGCACTCACTGCAGTCTCTGGCAGGCCTCCTGCTACATTCCATTTCTCCTCCATACATCTGGTCTCGTCTAATGAAAGCACAATGTGTAGGGGATCTCTCCCTCCTTCCAGTGACAAGATTATCAAATCCGATTCCTGAACACTGAACACACACACTGGACCTCTCACCATTATTTAGTTTACTCAGTATTCATCTCATGGCCAGATAAGATAACGCAGATTATCTTACCCACATTAGATTCAGCCAGACAGGAAACAATAGGATGCACAGGACTCGCTGGACCCAAACTCAATCTCTTGTAGTAATGGCAGCTATGACACAAATACTGTATTCATGCATACAAACAAACAAACACATTATGGACTACCTATGGCATGTGCACAGACATTTTAAAATGTAATCAAAGGAAGTTGTGATGGTCTGATTTTTATGGTCCATAAAAAAGATTTCATAAGTGTGTCCTGTAATTTCACCATAATAAACAGGATATGCACAAGATTCAAACTGATTCAAACTGTCACATGTGCTATTGTTTTTGTGGTTAAACTCTATGGAACTGTTCTCTCTTCCTGTTTTATGAGGGCCATTGGGATCGTTTGTGTGAACATTTTGTCTATGCCCCATTGTATGATGACATCATCTCAGAACCTGTCCAAGTTATGAAGGGTATGGATCAACTATGCAGCATGTGACTTGGTGGGGAAACGATGAGCTCATCTCTCTCGTGGAGCTTAGATTACTCATGTTCCTATTCGGCCAGATTAAAGTCAGGTCAAAGTGATGGGCAGGAAAGCGTGACCAGGAAGGTTGAGAAGATTCCCCTTTCCATTTGACCCTCACAGGTACTTTACAATTTAGAGATTGAGATTTTCTATGTTTTTGTGATCTTTTCTAGAGGATTGAGGTCTGGACCTATAGAATGGGTCTGATGAGGCAAAAAAAAAGCCTTGGACATATTTGGTCTTAAAGCACAACATTTATCTATATGGTCTGATTGGACTAGAGGAAGGTCAACTTCTCCCGCCCTATCTATTTCAGTTCGTCAGCAGCTGGTTTAATGGACAGCTGTCTACATCCCACCAGCAGGGGTCAGTAAAGAGCCATGATGCCAGTTTGACCAGGAAGTGTAGGCCTCTGTGTAGACACTGACTGTAGTTTGACTTTTCTTAAGTGGGTGACTCGGTTCACCATGAATCACATGTCTTGTGCTCACCATTTTGCTAGTGCAATACATAAGAATGTTTAAGATGTCATTCTCTAACCATTGCAGTAAAGGACAACATTTACATCTGATATCATACATTACTTGCTCATGCAAAAAAAAATGAAAGGGCAGCAGTCAGTAGTTTATTATATTATATTTTGTATTAACTTCATAAATTGTAGCATAACAAGGTGAATGGTAGTGCTGTATGATCAAGGCCTCTTCACTCCCTGCAGATCTATGATCCATGTCTTTGCTGTTGTGTAACATGTCTTCAAGTTATCAGATGCCTCTAGGGTTTCTCCTTCCACATTTCCATGTTTGTTTTTGTCCCTGTGACCTTCTTGCTGATCATAACACCTTGTGCATTCAGTGGCTGTCCTTATCAGTCATCTTTATGGGGTCAGTCTCTCCTTAGCGTTCTTTATATATTTATTTTTATATACTAATATACTTATTTTTATACATCTAATCAGTATGGTTGTTAAGAAAATTATGCTTGCAGATTTTTCTAAGAGGCATTATACCATATCAACTTAGTAACATGTAACAAATTGTGTTCTGTAGAACTTCCCAGCACTATTGATTAAAAAATCAGACCAATGAACTTTTCTTTTACTCCTCAGTTGAACTTGGAGAGGTAGCATGTATTAAAATGAAATGAAAAACAGGTATGAACCTTTTTACTGTCAGTCAGCAAAACATATCTGTGCACAAGTCTCTAATTAATGGCAAATTATCAGTTTGAAGTTTGAATGACCACACATCTCCATTGAAGAGCCTTTAGTATTTACTGCAGGTGAATTTTTGAACTTGTTCCAGTCATATATAGACAGCCAAATATCTTTTATATCAACCTCATGTCAGGGACCTGTTGCTAGAAAGTGTAGTTTATTCCATTAAATTCACTGAACATCAAAATTTTAGAGGATTAATATGAACATAATTTATTATACTCTGGCTGATTGCTTTTATCTTGTTTGTAGGAAGACATTCAATTCTGCGTGACTTTTACTTTTTAAGAGGGTCCTCCTCTAGTTTTAAAACAACTGCCCCCAGCTCAGCCTGTCCTCAGATCCTTGGAGGGTGGCGATGGCCCTCTGCATGGTAGCGCTAGCTAAATTTATTGCGTGGCAGCTGCAGCGGTTAAATATAGCTCACAGGTGGCCCTGAGAGGCCTGCCTCCCTGGCCGACGCACAGTCAAGTGGCACGAGTGCCAGGCCAAAACAATGCAGGCCAGACCAGCACAGCTCTGCAGACTTTAAATTCAGGTTCAACCTTGGGGGGCGGAACGGGGACACACAGACCGTTGTGCTTAGCAACCATTAATCTTTTTGATTTAGAGAAGGATAGGATGAAATGGAGAAATACTGATTTTCATATCTACCATTACATAAGTAAAGAGGATAAATTAAATGTTATCTTTTTTAGTATATGCAAATACAAATGTGAAGATGGGGGAGTGAATACAGGCTTGTATTCAGACTTGATATGTAATAGATTCAGGCTTGATCATTTTCAGGACTATTCCTCCTAAAAGTGTAATGAACTACTGTACTTCAGTTACTTCAGTGTTATGTACTTCATGAAGTTCAGATCTCAACAATCAGTCTTACTTTAGCAGGTGTAATCATATAACTTAACTTGCATTTATATTAAATACTTTACAAACACACTTCAGGAGAGATTGCAATTTGCAGTTGCCTCTTAATGGGGCTAGTATTTGAAAGCATGAATCATTTGGGATTGTTAGAAAGCAGTTCATCCATAACATTTGCATTGTGATTAGAGTGTGTTTACAGCAGGAACATTGCAGTTATCATTTCCACAGTGCCTCTCTCAACCTGCAACCTTCCGCTAAGCTACTATGTGGCGGTTTACTCCAGCAGCCCCTGGGCCCACCTCCTAAAAATGGATCTTCTTACTGGCTCTAGTACCTAAAGCCACGGGCCAGTGGCCTTCTTACCCACTTTCCCTTGAGAGCTCACCACCTGGCTGGTGCAAATTTGGGAAGCAGCTTGTTTTTGTTTGGGTTGTTGGCTCTTTGAGTAGTAGTGGACAGTGAACAGTGCAAGTGAAGATTACATTCAGTGACTATGTTTACATGCACTCTGTGTGGTTAAGCTTATTGTAAAAACAATCAAGAGGCCAATCAGCCAAGGTCATAGTATGTTGCTGTAAGCATGTGATGCCATTCGTGGGCTGGAGTGCCATTGCGTGATGTTTACAGGGCTCCCTCGTAAACATATTCCAGTCTCGTCTCTCGCTCACTCCCGCTGCCTGCTGCTCAGTGATGTCACCCTTTGTGTAATCTCCCAATTAAGACTCCTGTTTGATGGCAATGGCTGCGCGACTTTTCCAGGAATGCAGGCCCAGGCACGTTGTCTATTAACCTGGCAGCATCCATCCGTGGGTTCTTCAGATTGCTCAGGGATTCATTGAGGTGATTTACCTTTAAATACTGCTGCACAGATCAGATCTCTATAAATGTATTTTATTCAGTATCCACATTGTGACACTTCGTAATAATAATCAAAGGGGGATCATTTTGTATAATGTGGGTTTTAGATCAAAGCGCTATGACGGACACCTGAGAAACATGGGAATAAATTGTACAGCCCAAAAAAACCCCAGGTTGGGTCCCATTTAGAAGGCAGTGCCACTATATTTACAAGCTGGCAGAGGTTTAGTCACACATGGCTGACTCTCCTTTCACTTCACCAATGTGTAAAAGGATTACGCCACTCAGGAGAGGTGACCGCCAGCCAGAGGGGGAGGCCATTAGACTTGGGTGCAAGGCCTCAAGGTTTTAGCCGGCAGTTGTAGAGTTGTAGAGTGAAGCCGAATCTATTGGGTGTTGTTTTAACATCAACATCTTTGATGTTGCATTGTTTCTGGCTTAGTACTGCTCACTAATAATAGATAGATAGATAGATAGATAGATTAGATACTTTGTTGATCCCCAAGGGGAAATTCAAGGTCTCAGTAGCATACAGACATCACACACAACATGCACTTAGAGCAGAAAGGGTAAATATAAGTATATATAACAAAACTCCACTGTACAATAGAGACAGTAGAAGATAAGAAAAACTAACAAAACTAAATACTAAATATACTATATAAATTAAATTTAAAAAATTTAAAAAATCCACAGTGTGCTTGAGGGTGATCAAGCATGAGACGCTTGCAGTGACAGGGCCGGGGCTGGCCTGTAGTTCTGTGTGCATGGTAAGGTGCTCAAGAGAGTGAGTGTCATGTAATACATGCAGTGTTGTAATGTAACGGAGTACAAATACTTCGTTACTGTACTTAAGTAGAAATGTTACGTATCTGTACTTTACTTCGCTATTTAAATTTATGCAAACTTTCACTTTTACTCCAATACATTTCCTAGATAAAATGTATACTTTTACTCCGTTATATTTCCACTAAGCATCTTCGTTACTCGTTACTAATACATAAAATTAGAAGAAATGTGTTCGACTGCAATAAGGGAGGTTTGGCGAATCACTGCTCCTAGATTGCATTACCCACGCTCCGCACGCTGCGCGCTCTATTTCAGCACTTGTTTGTTGCTAAAGGAGGAGGACGCACAACTGAAACCGCCATTGAAGCACAAGCACCTACTGGAGGACCCGTTATCATAGACGACCACCCCGACGATAGTGGTGAACTCGGTGAACAGGGTAGTGGTGAAGATAACGTCATACACCCGTGGCCGTATTTGCAAGAAATGTTTCTGTACATTGGGAGCTTTATGGGCAGCTGTGGCCCACTGGTTAGCACTCTGGACTTGTAACCGGAGGGTTGCCGGTTTGAGCCCCGACCAGTGGGCCGCGGCTGAAGTGCCCTTGTGCAAGGCACCTAACCCCTCACTGCTCCCCGAGCGCTGCTGTTGTTGCAGGCAGCTCACTGCCCCGGGATTAGTGTGTGCTTCACCTCACTGTGTGTTCACTGTGTGCTGTTTGTGTTTCACTAATTCACCGATTGGGTTAAACGCAGAGACCAAATTTCCCTCACGGGATCAAAAAAGTATATATATATACTTCTGTGAAGCTGAACATTCTGCTACCTGCCTCAGCAGCCTGTGAAAGGCTATTTAGCATCTCAGGACTTGTCTTCAGTCCAAGAAGATTAAGACTGAATCAGGCCCGGGGTGGGCAATCGGGAGAATTCCCGGTGGGCCGCTTCACTTTTGGGCCAGTCGAGGGAAAAAATATTGACATTTGTCACGTTAGTCTATCTTTTCTTAAAGTAGGACACTCTGTGCATGACACCAATGCAATGCCTCTGCATGGGTTGTATGTGAGGGAGTTCTCCCCTCCCAAAAAGAGTTGGTTGGGTCCATATAGCCCGTCTTTTCCAAAAAGTTTTCTCAGATACGGATAGCCGAGCCGGCCCTACAGTAAACACAAGCGTAAGGAAGGATGGATGGTAGAAAGAGGCCAGGAGAGACTGAGCAGCAGATCAACCAGTCGACCACTGAAAATGATGAGCCTCATAGTGATGATGGTGAGATGATGAGCCTCATAGTGATGATGATGAGATGATGAGACTCATAGTGATGAGGAGGCCATGACTACAGGGACAAGTAAAGAGGATAAATTAAAGTTATTTAATGTAAGAAAGAGCAATTACCCTACATGATAAACCTATATGCCTTGTTTGCTCAGAAGAGGGTGTAGTAAAGGAGTAGCTAAATCACCAAACAACAATATAGCCTACCCATGCAAAAAACATGTAGCCTAAACATTAGTTCAATATGCCTCTTTGTGGAAGCGTGGGATAAGCTACATTTTAAAGGCTTTCTTTCTTTCTTTCTTTCTTTCTTTCTTTCTTTCTTTCTTTATGTTTTTGTTAACTTGTGGAATAGTGGAATATTCTTTGTGAACTTCTCAGTTGAAGTGAATTATTATATAACCTTTACACATTTGTTGAACCATGGTACTAATAAAAACTACAGGATAGTAAGAGCTGAAATGTTGCTTCATTTATCCAATTTCCACCACTATGGAAAACGTGGGCCGGTCTTGGGCCTGAAACTACCGGGCACTGAATTCTGGCAACTTTCTAAACCAGCTTCTTTTAAAGATGAACAGACACCTTTTCAGTTTCAACTAATGACTGGCATATTAGAAGCTGCTGGACATAGGTGGCCTGTGTGTGTGTGTGTGTGTGTGTGTGTGAGAGAGTGAGATAGTGACCTGGGGAGTAAGTAAGCCCTAGAAATGCTCATACCACATGACCATACTGTTCTCCCTACAAGCAGGTCATTTATTTTTTTGAAAGAAATAAGTTATTTATTTTTACCTGAAGTTCATACAAAAGTGACATTTCTGTTTCTGTTTTTTTCTTTGATGTCAGCTCTAAAAATATGCTGTTTGTTCTTTGAACTTAAGAGAATTGTGCCTGAAAAGTCCTAGAAAAGAATGTGATTTTGATTTGATGAGTGAGATTAAGAAGATATGGGAACCCTGAGTATGCTTTATGCTTTACTATAAGAAAGCCAAAATAAAGTTCACAATAAAAGTTCAAAATAAAACTGCTTGCTTTTTACTTTTACTTCAAATACTTAAGTACATTAAATATCAGAAAATTACTTTTGATACTTAAGTAGTATATGTCAGATACTTTAAGACTTTTACTTAAGTAATATTCTAAAAGGTAACTTTCACTTCTACCAAAGTCTTTTTCTAGTACGATACTTGTACTTTTACTCAAGTATTGCTTTCTAGTACTTTATACAACACTGAATACATGAGCATAAACAATATTTAGCTTAATTCTAGTTTTGATAGAATATGTGTTATTGTTGACGTCCTGAAATTTGTGATTTAGGGCAAATGATGAAGCTGTTCCTTGATGGGCAAGTGTTAGTTTTGTTAAAGCCTTTTCTTGACTTTGACTCACTGCTCTTTCTTGACTCAATGCTCAGGATTAAACTTGCATGACCTTAAATAACTATCACCTTGGTTGTATGTTTATGTGCATGGCAATGCTGGAGATTGCTATAGAACCAGGTTTAGCTCAAATGCTTCCAAGCGCTGATTAATACGCATTATTGATTCTTATTTGTGGCAATACTTTCCCCCTTCCAAAGTCATCCACACATGATGAGAATAGACTTGTTAGTATGACCTAGATTTTATGGATTATTAGGTAAGCATATTGATGAACTAGTAGAGCACTGGAAAGGAAAGTAATCTAATCCTTTCAGGTGACTGGTGAACCAACCAAAAGAGTTTTACTAACATTGCCTAGTGAGTATGTAAATAAATATTTGCCTGTTGGCAGCTTTTAATTTTGGTTTGAGGCTTTGATTAAATCTGTTTCAGATTACCAATAAATTACAGAGCCCGGGAGGTGACATTTTTGTACATTGACAGAATGTTACTCATTTGAGTAAATTTGTGCTCATTTTACTAAATTGTGGTCTCATTTTACTAGATTGTGTGCACAATTAAGTATATTGTGCTTGTTTCACTACATAGTGCCCTCGTTTTACTATATTGTGCGCACGACTGACTAAATCGTGCACACGTTTTACTAAATTGTGCGCTCATTTTACAAAAACTAAAATGAGAGCACAATTTAGTAAAATGATCGCACTATTTAGTAGGCTAACACGTGTGCACGTTTTAGTAAATTCAATTGTGCGCGAGATTTACTTAGTAAAATGAGCGCACTGTAGTAAAACACACAATTTAGTAAAATGAGTAGGCTACACAATTTAATCAAATGAGAGCACGTTTTCTGGATACTGTATACACCAAAAAATCTTGCAAGGACCCCTCTAGGGTTCTGTAAACAATGGCCAAGGGCTCTCTTTTTTGTGGGCAAATGACACATGATTGTATTATGAATGAAGCATGTTCATCTGGTACAACCCTCTCATGATATTTTGCCACAAAGATAAGATTACCTAAGTGACAAGCCATTAATACACCTGTCACTAGAGCACATTTTATGAAGAATGCATACTTTCCTTTTACTCTTATCCTTGTCATTTTGCATGCAAATGTCTTTAGAGTATTTGTGATAAACTGTATGTGGAAAGTCAAGGTTACACATAGGTCTAGCTGCATCCTTCCTCTGTGTGCAGGAGCCTATGGTATTAAACGTAAACTATTTATTCATCACATGACATTTACGTTCTGAATTAGAGTGGAGTACATTATTGGCGTTACCAAAGAATGACTTCTCTTCACGGTAGCTTACAACGTTACCTATTTGGCTCAGTTGCTGGTCTATTTTTATAGTGGGGCCGGGAGAGAGGGAGGGGCTGCTCTACTCGCAGCCTAAGAGCATTAAGTGTGCATTTGTTTGTGACATTAGCGGTTGAGTGCTGTCAGTGTCATATGGCAAGCCAAGGCAGCTTCAACTGGTTCAGAGCAGAGACAGTTATTAGTATTAACCATAGCGTCCGTTTACTGGGCGTTATTCCTTCTAGAGACTTGTGCGTAATACTGAACGGAGCTCAGCCCAACACCGAGGTAAGAGTCGCACGAGTTCGAGGAGCACTCAATGACCAGTGGTTGTTGGGAGGATTTGTGGATATTATGGTTCCGTTAGATATGTCGGTGCTCAGATAAATGTGCGGACATTTGACGCGGAGCACATTTAGCGTTTGGCAAGTGACTCGTTGGCTCGACTATGGAATATAAGTAGGCTATACGTCGCGGTTGAGTTCGTTTAGAACTTGATGTCACGCTGATTTTTTCCACCTGAGAACATGTGTCTGAGAAGTTTGCACAGGTGAGCGGTAGGTAGCCTACTCTCAGCTTGCGTTTAGGCTGCTTCGGGAACGTTTCATGTTATTGGAGACCTCTCATTACTGACTGATTCCAGGGGCGGACTGACACTGGACGTTCTGGAAAAGTCTGCTAGCTTTCATATGCCATTGTGCAGGCCAAATTTTAAAATGTCCAAATTTCAGTTGGTGGGCAGGAACTAGTAATACTGAACAATGAGTGACCCCATGTGAGGACTAATAGGCGTGATAACAGAAATTGTTGTATTTCAGTAATAAGGAGTTACATGTCATGGATTCAAGAGAAGTTGAATTTTCAGAATATGTGTGTTAAAATTTGTATCATCCCAAATGATTGTTGAACTTGTTTTTGTGATTGCTACTGCTACTGCTTGTCTAGGCTACTGATTATGTATGTCATAATAAATAATAGCAATCACACATTTTAGTTTTGTCCCAAGAGGCATCACACAAAATGTCATGTTCCTGCCTCTGAAATAAAGAAAGTAGTCCTTTTCCTTAACATATTGTCTTTAGTCACATATTAGTTAAAACATTAACGATACCACCATAGCCCAGACATACATAGTAGCTTATACAAAAATAAATAGCATATGTAAAAGATTGTTTAGGATTGGAATCTGTTGTATGCATACTCATCTCCAACTGGATTTTCTCTCTCTGCTTTTCACAGTATTGTATCCCAGCCTTGTTGATGGAGTTCTTGCAAAGGAGTGGAGATTACTGCCACGCCCAACATCTCATCGCTTAGGTCGCAGGGCAGTATGCCCATCTCTGCCCTTTGAATGCCCAAAGTGATCGCAGCCTGCCGTCCACACCGCTGTCTTTCTGACTGGCGATCACAAAGCAGACCAATGGGTTAAGGAGAGACGGGGGATCCAGGACAGTGTCACTCAACTGCAAGCACTCTACTCCCCACCGACCCTCCGCTCAGTCTCCCACGGCTGGACGCTGCACCACAGAGACCAGCCGAAGTCTGGTCCTACTCAGGCTGTTGACTGCTGGGGGGGTGATGGTCTGAGGGCTTTCTCTGTTGGCTCTCCGAGGCTGCTGACGGGAGAACATTGCATAGCGTGGAGGAGTACTCGGCTGTTTGCTTGCACACGGAGGGGTCTCGTTGGGTTCCGTGGAGGCTGGCCCGGCCTGGGTGTGCGTTTCTCCAGGAAGTGAGCTCCAGGGCATGGCCAGGATGAACCGGCCGGACCCCGTTGAGCTCTGCTACAAAAACATGCGCTTTCTCATCACGCACAACCCCACCAATGCCACTCTCAGCACGTTCATTGAGGTGAGATGCTCATTCACATGCATGCAGGCCAGCAATGTCAGTCCTAACCATATACTCAGAACTGATGTGTTGTGACTTTAATACTTTAATACTTTGTCATGACATGAAAAGCATGTTCACCATATTGTTGTAGTCATCTTAAAGTCTAACATTCACATGCAACATGACATGCATACACTACTTCTGGAACGGCTGAATGACCTTCAGTGACCTAAGAAAATCTGTTTACTTTCTGCTTTCTGTTTTGCAGGACTTGAAGAAGTATGGTGCAACGACAGTTGTGCGAGTGTGTGAGGTCACCTATGACAAAACACCCCTGGAGAAGGATGGGATTACAGTGATGGTAAAGGACTGCCCACCCACAAGCTCATCATACACATGATGTGTGTTTTTTGACTGGACACTTTTAACAGTTGCTAAGGTGTTGAGATCTGATCTGCTTTAGTAAAACTCTGGCGACCTCCTAAATATGGAGAGATTTGGAATTGAATTTGTTTTGGTTGATGATGTGACTTCTGTATCCCATCCTCTCTGCTCTGAGGAAGTGCATGCATGTGTTTGTGGCTGTCTCTCAAAACTGCACATAGACGGTTATTTCTTGGAAGCATGTGATAATAATTTTGCTGCATCTGAAATGGCCCTCCTGTTATTGTCCAGGGAACCTCATAGGTGGCTGCTTCACAAGCATGAGCACATTTCTCTATGATACGGGCTCTTTCATCAGAATGATGTCGTTTCCATGGTGAGGGATTGTGATTGCTCTTTGGTTTCCAGGATTTGTCTGCAACAATTGAAGCTCTGACATGGCGTCCCCTTTTGATGTCGATGAAGAAGCTGGCCCTCAGGAGTAAGCAGTGCTAGCGGGAGGACACTCAGGACATTCCCACCCCTTGTCCCCCTGTTTATTGTCAACCTGCTCCCGCTCTGTGTCCAGGAGTCACATGTGTTTTCAATTTGGCATGTCAACATTTCCCCGTTGCCATGGGGGCTGGAGTGTTTGACAAGGGGGCTTGACCACTCCCCTCCGTACTATAGGCTGTCTAACTCTCTGCCATCCAGTGTTAAGGTCATGTCAGAAGCTATTGGTCAAGGATAAGAGTTAGACATTTGGTTGATGGTTAAGAGAGAGGTAAGCAAGGTTTGTGTTGGTGTCCCACAGTATTGATTGGGCTCACTGATTAACATTAACACAAAATATTTGGCAGTAATCAGAAGTTCACATTTTGTAGTGGAGTGGAGAGGGTGACAGCCATCTCTTAAGACTTAGTCATGGTTTTAGTTGCCATGTTGTCAGTTGTCCATGGTTTCAGTGCCATGTTGACAACTAAGCTTACAGTTTCATTCATAGTCTTCCCTTAAATAAACAAAGACGTTGCCAGCTTGGCCTCTTTAATGCAGTTTACTTGGGCACCCAGTGTGTCACTTGTGGCTTTACCTGGCAGTGAAGACCATCACATAAGGACCATGTGACTCTTGGGGAAACTCCACTGATCTCTGAGTAGATGTGAACATTCTAGTTTGGCAGCTGTTATCTTTGGACACTGAGAATTGCTGGGCCATGCTGGTGAATAGTGTTCATAGTGAATAGTGTTGACTGCTGAGGTAATGTTTTTAATGTGTGCAGCCAGTCACACCGTCCATTGAACTCCTGCACAGATAGAACAAAAATAAGGTGTAAGTGATAGTAAGTGTTTGTTGACCGGAAACAGGTGCAGCCATCATCTGACCACCGTAGTGCTAAGTTGCCGGATGTACAGTAAATGCAAGTATGTATCTCAATGAATGTCTGCCGACATTAGACACATTTAGACCAAGGCAGTACTGCAGTCACCCAGCTGACGATAGTGCAGACTCCAAGGGACCTCTTGGAATTAATAGCTTACGGTGAACATTCCAGACAGGAGCAAGGCCTGTTAACCTCTTAGTGGATTTAAATGTTATATTTAACCTGCAGAGATTCTTGACTGCTTCAGCTGGAGGAGACGGCTCTTACGATGGTTGTTTGTGGTTCATCTTTGTCTGATTAAGGCAGAGGTTTAGCTTGTGTGGTTTCTGAATGGACAGGGTACTAGAATATTTACTAGATATGTTGTTGAAATACTTTGTGTAACCTCAATGATATTGCTGTGTGGAATTATCATTGTGAAATCACAGTGACAACCTATGTTAACAATCTACATACGTCTAAAGTAAACGGAGTCAAGTTTCTTGAAAGTAGCTGTCACTAAAGAGAAACTCCAACATTTCATTAAATCAGCATTTTATGACACCGTAGTTAACTCAGGGGCAGGACTGTCTTCATACGTCACATGGAAGTGCAAAATTGTGATGTTTGGTTGTAGTTGGGTTGCCATTTTATTATGTTGCACCACTACTTTGACATGCAGAGGAATTGGTGAGAATGCAGATGGTGACATAGTGTCCAAGCTAGGTCTGCTGGCGGTGTTGCCATGGTGATGGCCTGATGTTCTTGAGAAGCACACTATCTGTCTCAGGCGGTTTTCATTTGCACACCTGCATATTAACTCATATACTCATGCGTGTACTTATACCCAGTCAAAAACACATGCATGTGTGGATGCAATTCCTTTGAAATGGACAGAATCCATAAAATGTTATATCGATCATTTAATGGTAAATAAGTATATGTTAGTTGGTGAATTCAGATGACTATCAGAGACAAAGCAAATTTACCATTCATCATTAACAGGCTTAGGCTTGAGCCTCTTAAACTCTTTTCACTTTTGAGATTAGGCAGGTGGAAGCAGCTGTTCACTCTCTCTTTGTCTCCTTTGCAGGATTGGCCCTTTGATGATGGTGCTCCACCACCTACTAAGATAGTGGATGACTGGTTGTACTTGCTGAAGAACAAGTTCTGTGAGGATCCTGGCAGCTGTGTGGCTGTTCACTGTGTCGCTGGACTGGGTCGGTGAGTAGGATCTTGTCGCACTAAAACAGGGAAACATTGATATCCTTTTGAAAACTTGGCAGTACAGATGTGGCATCCTGAAGTAACGTTTCACTGTTTCTCAGCTGAATGGCACTGGTTGCCATGGGAAGGCAGATCTTATAGCTACCGTAGCGTTTGTAAGGCTGGTAAGCCCCCCCAGTCCTTAGCAGTCGGTGTATGCCCGTGAAAATGTGACCAGACGCTCAGTAAGTAGGAGCTTTAAGCTCTGATCAGGGTTTGCCCGTCCACTGGTAGTGTTAAGCTAAAGGCGTCCTTCCCACTGTGGCCCCTCAGCTGACCCCTGACCCAGGCTTCCCTCTGATGGGTGAGGCACCAGACTCTCTGACGTACTTCTGGGCCTCCCCAGGGAATGCTTGACAAGGTGCCAGTGTTTGTTTTAGCCAGTGCAGTTTGTTTTGGAATTTAAATGGAGATCATGCTGGCCCTCTGGTGTTCTCAAAAAAGCATTTCAAGTGGGGTATGAATGGCTGTCTTTGGAGGTCACATTCAATGAGCCACTTGCTGTGCTCACGTCCATGACGGTATATCCACAATACACAGTTTCTCCATGCACTCCTTTTTTTAATCCTTGGAGTTGAAGCTGAAGTTTGTTTGAGCCCTATGTCATCTTGTACTTCACTGCCCTGCCTATGTGCTGTTTCTTACATTTTGCATAAAATGTAGCATAAGCTTTTTGAATATAAGCCAAGTTAATAGCAGAAAGTAGTTTGCAGGGTAAAAACTGTATTTACATCAGATCATCTAGCACATCATCCATCAATCATCTCATATTGAGGACAAACTGCCCATCACTTTGAAGACTTGGAGATTATTTCATATAGAGTAGATGGATAAGATATGCAGGGTAGATGGATAGGGTAGATGGATAAGATATGCATATGCAATTTGGAGAAGAAATCTAGGACATGGCGCTTTTGAATCGTCTATTTGCTTTGATGACAGTAAGCAGGGGTCTCCTGACTAAAGATCACATGGATGACCGAGAACACTTGTATTAGTTTTCTTCCCATGTTGTGAGACAGACAAAGCTTAAACTAGGCAACACGGCTCACTTGACTGGTACTAGGAGACCGTTTTTCAACATCAATATTTTCATGAATACAGTATGTTGATGGTGGTAAACTTACATCATTGCAGTGTCTGCCATGGCTGCAGTGATTGGACTAATGTCTGTGAGTGCTGAAATATACACAGAAAAGATTAGTCCACATTAGATGTATGAGGCTTTTAGATGCATTCTGAGGCTTTTAGATGCATTTGAAGGGAGGGGAAAGACATTCTAAATCCATTCCCAAATGCTCACACTAGGTGGTACGCTTGTTCAGACGTCTTAAGTTATCCTGGAAAGCCTTTTCCTGGAAATGTTTTGCACAGGGGGAACATGGGCTGGTCTTTCTCAGAGCTTATTCTGTTCCCTGCAGAGCGCCTGTACTGGTTGCCTTGGCACTGATCGAGAGCGGGATGAAGTACGAGGATGCCATACAGTTCATCAGACAGTGAGTCAATCTTGAAACTGCACCCACAACACCACGCTCCCCACCCCCCATCACTTGCTTTGTTTATTTATTTCTACCCTTTTACGGGGCTGTAGAAAGTCACACTAAGACCATATTCATACACACTGAGCCCATAGAAAAATCAAGTGCATTTAAATTCATATACCGGTACTTGTAATTACATGGGTACTGTTCTTTGTTTATGCCCACAGGAAGCGCCGAGGAGCCATCAATAGCAAACAGCTGACGTATTTAGAGAAGTACAGGTCCAAGCAGAGACTGCGCTTCAAAGACCCACAAAACCACAAGAACAAATGCTCCATCATGTAATCCCAAGCCTTTCAATCAACACTGTGAAATGGACAGATGGCTAGGCCACAAAATCAATGCATTTAACTCATTAATCAAAGGACTGACTGACTTTTACTGTGGGATACCTGATTCACTGGGACTTCTCAATCTCAGGGCTGCTACAGACAAGCAACCATAATGTAGTAATATGAACTCAAGATTCTTTAATATAAAAAGGATTTACCCACCCTAATTGTTCCCTTTCAACTCCAGATCAATCACTGCACACTCTGATGGTTCACCCAGTCACCACTGTTGACTGCATTAACCTTATGAAAATCCTTTCATCATGAGTCATTTACTCAGAGGACACAGAATGGTTATTTATATGTTTGTCTCAAGGCTTGTTTATGAATCTGATTTAGTCAATGTATCTTAACATCAGTGCTTGTCAATTATGCTTTGTCCTCCTGTTTTTTTGTATGTAATTGTGTTGTTTCACATTGCATGTCACACCTTCAGCCTCCTTTCTTTAGCACCACTGAAACAATAATGGGGGGATCTACCACAAAGAGTGGCTCGTCCTTTAACAGAGCCATATTTTTGTACATTGTGATAATATAATACTCTGGGAACTGGGATGCCTCACCACTAGCTGCTTCTGGAAGAGATGTGGGGGTGAGTTGGGATGAGTTTGTGGTGATGGTGTTGATATTACAGTAGCTCTGTATTCAGATGGCTCCCCTTGTTTGTGTGTGTGCGTAAGAGAGAAGCGTCACAATGCTGTGAGGCTGGAATTGGACAACAACTCTTTCTCTGGGATTCTGCGTATCAGTCTGACTTCTGAAATAAAGGCCACAGTGAATGAAATTGACTCAATAAAGTGTTTAAGATGTGTTGCCATGTAGAATATGCACAAACATAACCCCTGAGAACAGCCTCGTCGTGTCACAGAAACGAAGCCATGAAAAGGATGCTGCTTTTTTTTGGATGTTTTTAAAACTGATGTTCTTGTTTGGAGGTACCGTAACCCTAAAAACAAAACACATTGTTGCCATAATGACCACAGACCTGTATGAGCCATATGAAGTGTACTGGTGTGAGTGTGACAATGGAATGTGTCATAGCTACAGTTTACAGTATGCTTTAGTTGTGACCTTAGTGTTGATTAACTGAAGTGAATACTGTGAAGCACTAAACACCTATGCATTAGATTGAGATTCTTTTGCAACTGAAGCTGGTTTCAATGCTGCAGACGGACTAATATGATATCACTGTGCTGTTTTGAAAAAGTGTACTTAACATGACTGAGACAACATTTTGACACTCTGGGCCTGTGGTGATGCTGCAGCTGCACATCTGCCCAGTGCCTATCAAAGATTAGTTAGGACCAACAGGTATTATAATGTTAGTCAAGGCGACTGCTACTGTTGCTTACTTTAATTCACACGTTTATACTGCAGCTGCAACTGAAATCTACCATCAATTTGGGTCCATAAGCCTCTGGTCAAACGAGGAGATCCCCGACTTTTTTTTTAGGCCAAATAGGCAATACCGGAAATGGTACCCCTTCCAGCAACAGGCTAGCCCTAGCTTATGGTATCGTCTACATCTGCGGGGTCCGCCATATTGTCAGCCGGGAGAGGCCGAGAGGTAATGTGGTTTAAAATCCTAAACCGTAAAACCTTTGAAAGCCCTCTTGGTTTTATTTTAATAGTTACAGACATCCCGAATCCATATTTACTAGTTGTGTGAGGTGAACGCCTTGGAATATCGTTTGACGAACTGGCCCACTAGCTAGCTAGCGATAGCTAACAAAATTCTAGACGGTGGAGCCATTGCTTGCTAGCTGTCTTATCCCGGCCAATTGTTAGTTAGCTATGGGTCATACAAAAGCCTTAAACCTTAACTCTAAATTTCGTTGTGCAAAGTGAGACTTTGTCATTGTGTTGATGTGCATTAATGCATTTTCTGAGCGACGCGTAGTTATTTTATGAGAATGTATGTTTCTTCATACTATTGCCTGCTAGGTATGCTTAGCTGGCTAACTCTTCCTTAACTAGCGGTAACGTTAGTGTGTCAGGCTTTCACCCGGCGTTGATGTAGTATGCAACACGACATTATGAGCATTTTAGTCGAATTGTAAAACTAACAAAAACAACATTTTTGTTTATTTAGGTTGTTTATTTTGTCAGAGAAGAAGAACATATACCGAACCAGTAATATCGCCGATATTTTATTCAAGGTATGGCTAAGGCGTGGCAGACCATTTTACCTACAGCTTGTGCGATGGCTTCACTAGAAACGTTATGCTATTTCGTTAGCTAACATCGGCTAGCACTAGCGAAACGGATTACTGATAGCTAGCTTGCCAAACGATAGCTAACGTTAACCAAGTGAAGTGAGGATTTCTTGCTAACTAACATAGCCGGTCCTTCGAAAAGACAAGTTCTGTTTTATTCTGTGGGTTCATTTACACGTGTTTTTATGACAATAGTGGGTTTAAAGGATTAACATGGCTTACCCTTAAATTCAGGCCAACGCCTCTGTGTCAACAATATTACGGTTAGCTTATCTTACGTTAGCTAGCCGGTTGCCGCACGTTATCTGTGCAACCTTGTTAACTTGCTTAAAAGACAGTCAAGTGACATTAGTCGATTAATTTGTAGTCAAAAGTGGTTTGGTTGGTAACGATGCTTTAAATGTATGTTTGTGAAACGCAACCATGTCATATAGAGGCACCTCCTCCGATCCTTGACGAGACCAATTTGATGGCTCTTCTTTCCGCAGTGCTGGATAATTCTAGTCAGCTCGCTAACGTTAGTATTCTAGTTGGGACCTATAGTTGGGACACTAGAAGCCATTGGTCCTGTCTCGGATAAAGATTGTGTTCTTATATTGTTATGATGACGTTGCTCATTGAATGTAGATGGAAAGTATTGTTGGACATAAGGTTACTAAGGTGCATGGCCCCTGACTTAATCGGCTATGGTGAATCTCTAATGGGCACCCATGCCCATAACCATAACACCGAAAATGGCTTACTAGCCAACTTAACATTTTGTTAAACATCCATGCATAGAATAGAAGGCTGTTAACATGTTGCACCGTGGGGGCATTATATTGCACAAATCAGACTATTTAAAACGAAGAACATGATTCTAAATATGAAATAAGCATGCATGGATTAGCCATATAGACATGTATTGGAATTAAAACGTTTTAAATGCGTGGTCAGGTCATTCACACTGGAACTGTAGGTCTAAATTGTGATCTACCACCTTGCAGAAGTTTCCCACAGGACATAATTAACACTGGGAAGAAGGGCAATTGTGTAATTTACGAGGAACTAAATGCATCAGTGAATCTACACATTTGGATGCTTCTAGGTGTAATTATCAAAGGGGAAGAAAAATGGAATCAAGTTGGCGTCAGTGGAAAAGTGTTGGTTAGAGGAGGCTGCTTGATCTGATGATGACAGATAACATTAGGTCCAGAGGATAGAAGATGCAATTAGCTCTGTCGTGTCCATACTTAACATTTGCCATTGCATATTTACATATTGATTAGCTGCATGCTGCCTGACCAGATAGCCAAGTACCTTTGACCTGACAGACACTGCTAAACCAGACCATACCTTTGCCAGTACCCCTAACATGACACCTTGTGCCCTGGATAATTAGCATGGTTTGAAAATTCACATCATGTGCTTCAGAGTAGCGAGAATCTGCATTTGAATTTGAATAAATAAATAATAATATAAAATAGAGTCTGTATACTGAGGTGTGATGGCTTGTTTCTGCATTGCTCCAGGTACTCAGGCATGAGAGAAGTGATGACCGTTTCAAGCACTAAGCCCTGCGCCTAGACTGTTTGGATGTCCTCTTTTGTATCAAACAAGATCAGGTGAGCATCTAAACTTGACCCCTACACAACATGTTTTAAACACATGACTGTGTAAGTGTGTATAGTAGGTATTTGATTGTAATATTGGACTTTCCCCCCCCAGTAGCCTATGCGACTCCATAAAGCCATCTCATCTCCTCCACCTGCCATCAGCTGTTCAGAGGAAATTGCTAAGGTAAAGCTGACTCAGCCTAAAGGCTTTGTTTATTGTTGCAGAAGTGACGGCTGGTGAAGAGACTTGAAAATATATTTTTGTGAAAAAATGTCTCCCCAGCCTTTAAATTCTATTAATTTAGATAGAGATGCACCAATACTGCATTTTGTTGTCTTTGTACTTGTACTCTGCATAATGACGATAAAGTTGAATCGAATCTAATTTAAATATAGAATTTTTAGGGTTGATATCGATAACCAATATTTATTGGTTTGTTGTGGCCGATACCGATACGATAACAATACGATACCGATACGATAATATTACTCTTGGAAAACAAATTGTGAAAAGTGAAGGGGACAGCATTTAATTGCAGTCATTTTACCTACCACCAACGACGGACAGAACTCATAGTCCTCAATGGTACAGCAGTGAACAACATATGTGGCTACCTTAAAGTGAACGTGACATCAGTGAGTTGCGAGTGAGTGGCCAGGGAGGGTGTCTGAACCGTTTTCATATCTATGGAGTAAACGCTCAATGCAGATAAACGGCTAGAAGCTGGGAAAAAGCTAGTGACCAAATCAGAGTTTGTGAAGGAAACTTATGCATAGTTTCAACTACTGGTAATTGAATAAAGCTGCAACTCCTCGGACTGTATCTTGAGTCTGTCTACTCTGTTGAGCACAACGTGCTGCAACAGAAGTGAAGGGGGTTAGTCCCGAAGGTTTTCATAACTTATATTGACCAGTCTGGAACTGAAGCAGGATTATGGTTAGCATATTTCTCGGTAATATTACAAAACCCAAGCCAACAAAATGCAAATATGATACTAAAATGATCTCTATCTCCTGATAGAGAAGACAAACCATTTTGTGGAATGATGCATCATCGTATGAAATTTGCAACGGTGTGACTCAAAAACAGCTTTTGGTAGCATAAGTGACATGTCGCTGTCTGCCACTCGTTGTCTAGCTGTATGGCATTCTGAGACGTCCTTAAATTCGAGACCATTAACCTATCCCTCGTTTCGATTTGAGACCTTGCAGTCAGATTTATCATTTGTTTATTCAAAGTCTCACGGCCAAAGTAGCCTGATTGGAAGTTTAGTTTGAATCTTGACCCGCGCTGTGCCCTGATTCAGTGCTGCCAAAACTCCGCTTACCCTCTCTGTCTGGGTTCCTGTGCGGTGCGCTGTGTGAGAGGGGGAGTGGCTACAGTCGAGCGGGGAAAGCCAATGTGTGCTTCTTTTACCGATATATTTAACGATACCTTTTGCATTACTTATCTAAACAACGTCATACTTGGCACTGCACTTACCCGTGCCCGTAGCAAGACACCTGTCAAGTTTAAAATCAATTGGACGAACGGTTCAAGAGATATGCGAATAACAGACACGCAGATAAACAGACAGACAGATGTTCCTGTCATTTATAGATAGATGACCAATTGGGAAGGTGGTTTCTTTCCTTATTAATTATATGATTTGGAGTGTTGCCCTATGTTAGATTTGAAAACTGAGCAAACTGGCAGTGTCATCATTGACCTTAGCTGTGTCTTGAACTGTGTAGCCTTCTCTCTCTCCCCTCTCCCCAGCCTGTGAAATCTCGACATGTCCGGCCCTGTGCCCAGCCGCTCCCGAGTTTACCCTGATGTAAATACACAGAGGCCCCGCGAGTACTGGGATTATGAGTCCCATGTGGTGGAATGGGGGTACGTAGCATCACTGCACCATTCATCTGCTTTTTAATTCAACTCACAGATCATGTTATGTTCTACATATTGCTGTTTCATGAGATTATATTTTTACTCTGCAGGAATCAAGATGACTACCAGCTGGTCCGGAAGCTTGGCCGTGGGAAATACAGTGAAGTGTTTGAGGCTATAAACATTACAAACAATGAGAAGGTTGTAGTCAAAATTCTCAAGGTAGGCCTCTACTCAAGGCATTTACTGTAGATGTGACTGTTCTACTGAGTGCAGCCTGTTTCTCTGTGGATCCATATTCCAGTTCATCATTGCTACTGTCCCTATGCCTTATAGTTTAACACTGTTTTGTCTGTCTTTTTCTCCTACAGCCAGTAAAAAAGAAGAAAATCAAGCGTGAGATTAAGATTCTTGAGAACCTGCGAGGAGGTCCCAACATAATCACACTTTTAGACATCGTCAAGGACCCTGTGGTGGGTATCTTTAGGATTCATGTGTTCCTCAGTCTGTAGTGATTTAGAATATGTAGGCTTTAAATACACACCACTACATTAACAGTTATACTAGCAGCTGTATTTCCACTCTGATAGCTTACATTTCTTCAAGGTACAATCTCATTCAACTTTCCTCTAGCAGAAATCTGGCCTTAAGCAAAAATGGTCCTCACATATTGTGCCTCAATGTATACGAAGTCCGCTCATGTGTCTCACGTCTTCTGAACCTGCCTTATTCTCCATTCTCTGGGTCTGGCTTTTTTCTTTCCTACTTTCCGCACCCTCCCTCAGTCCTTACTTTGGGACAGCACCTTGTAGACTTAACTTATTTATGTAGAACTTGTCAGTTAAATTTGTGTGGAATGCTCAGTAGATTCACTTGAGTATTGAGTTATGTGGTAGTGCATAGGGGCGGTGGTAGCATAGTGGTTAAGGAGCTGGGCTAGCATGCAAAAGTTGTGGGTTCAATTCCCAGCTTCCACCGTTGTGCCCTTGAGCAAGGCACTTAACCCCGGGGACAATGTAACAATGCCCTTGTAATATAATTGACCATGTAAGCTGCTTTGGAAAAAGCGTCTGTTCAATAAATAAATGTAAATGCATGTGATATGCAGTTTAGTATTTTAAAAGGAATCATTTAACCGTTTTTCCCCTTTATTCCCGAACCCTATAGTCCCGAACTCCAGCCCTGGTTTTTGAGCATGTGAACAACACAGACTTTAAGGTAAGAGTCCAGTACACGTTGAAGTCTGGATGATTACTGTATGTGTGCTTACTAAGGATGTGTTGATGCAGCTTGGGTCCCACTTTGGTCCCATTCACTACAGCGTATTTGGTCCCATTCTTTACAACTTTACATTCTTTACCACTTAGACTTAGGGACAAATATGTCGAAGCATAGAAGTTTTCTTTTTCTAGACAGAAAACTACTATTTAACTTCATGAGTAACCGCTAAATAATACATGAAAAATATGGTTCGAGTTGCGTTGTGATACACTTTGATCAGTTGTTATCAGTCGTTTATTATGTATGATAACACTGTTTACATTTCAAATGAAAGTATTTAAATGATAACTTCAAAACTATTGTGTAAACGAAGACAAAACTCATAGAAATAAGATAAGCAAGTTTTTATCATTATGCACAACATTTGAAAATGAGTCAAGAAAGCATTATTTCCTTTTGCAATGCCAGCATGTCCACCCTGCTCTACATGCAGACTAATCTCTTAACATGTTACCTTAGCTGTGCCTCAGGCAGTTACATTTTATTGATTTATTTTTTCTTTCCCTTGCAGCAATTGTATCAAACGTTATCAGACTATGACATTCGTTTCTACATGTATGAAATCTTAAAGGTAAGTCATGCTTGAATTGGCTTCAAACACTTTTATACTGGAGTCGAATTTTGAAGTTTAGTCATGTTTGTGTCTCGTAAAAAAGGGAGAAGATGCGATTTTCAGTTTCAGTTTCAGTTAGCTCATTTAATTTTATATCATGAGAAAATAAGTACATTTGTGGTTTCAGTATTGTTGTGATCATATGTGAGTTGTTATTGTTGTGATGTCTGAATGTACAGGCCCTGGACTACTGTCACAGTATGGGAATCATGCACAGAGATGTGAAGCCACACAATGTCATGATCGATCATGAGCACAGAAAGGTGAGCACCAAACTAGGGTGTTTAAGTTACCTTTTTAAGCTGCATCTATGTTAATTGGGGGTTTAATGCTGTATGTAGGGTGATTGTAGCCTGGTAAACCAGACCCTGGAATCTTTCAGATGAAGGGTCTGGCCACGAGTAATGAAAATGGCCCAATTCGAGGGGCGGCACCAAGCATGCATTTGAAACTCTCACTGCACGCAGTTGGATAACGCTACGACCAATCACAACAATTCATCAGTGTCAGTCATCAGTGTAGCTCGCCTTTGTCCCGCCTACACCGATTTGATTGGTCCCTCTCGCTCGAGAGATAGAAGAAATTTGGATCATTGCTCGTGGCCAGAGTATCTTGCGGGCACAATTCAAATTGTGCTCTCGCGAGAACTCTGGATTTCCAGGGTAGGGTGATTGTGGAGTGTTAAGATATTTTGTATTTATAGGATTCCATATGTTATTGCATGGATATAATAAATTCGGACCATCCTGTCGTTACTTTTTTTATTTACTGTGGTAATTATTACTCTTCAGCTTCGTCTGATTGACTGGGGCTTGGCGGAATTCTACCACCCAAACCAAGAGTACAACGTGCGGGTGGCATCTAGGTACTTCAAAGGTCCTGAGCTTCTGGTGGACTACCAGGTGAGGATGGTCTGGGGTGCTTGTGATCTATGTTTGACAAGTTAACATTACGGTGGCTTGTATTAGCTTCAGTGTTTTTCTGAGCTTATGTGTGAAACAGAACCATTCATTTTGTAATGTCATGTTTCAATGGGCATTTGTGATGAGGTTTTCTTTTCATTCATGTTCAGATGTACGACTACAGTCTGGACATGTGGAGTCTGGGGTGTATGCTGGCCAGTATGATTTTCCGCAAGGAGCCCTTTTTCCATGGCCATGACAATTATGATCAGGTATGACTTGTCCTGTTGTGCTACAGATGTTTTTGTTGTGAAAATGATATGTTTATTGAGCTTGTCTTGTTCTTTTTTATAATGCATGGACATTCTATTCTCAGCTGGTCCGCATTGCAAAGGTGCTGGGCACTGAGGACCTGTATGACTACATTGACAAATACAACATCGAGTTAGACCCACGGTTCAATGACATTCTGGGCAGGTACGAGTCGTCATGTTTGATATGGCATATGGGGTGTTTGTTTGCTTGCTCCTTATGTGAGTAAAGATGCTAGCAATTGGTTTCCTCAATATTTATATGTCTCAAGATAACATTCCTTCAGCTCTTTTGACTACAAAGTAAACATGGTTAGTTTACCCTGCAGCTCAGATATTTTGATGGTTTGTCGGTGGCAGGCATTCGCGCAAGAGATGGGAGCGCTTTGTGCACAGTGAGAACCAGCATCTGGTGAGCACTGAGGCCCTGGACTTCCTCGACAAGCTGCTACGCTACGATCACCAGGCGCGCCTCACAGCCAGAGAGGCCATGGATCATCCTTACTTTTGTAGGCCTCTCTTTCACACAGACAACATGACGCATTCTCACATTCTGTCAATTATACTGGATGTTAGAAGCATGAAATAGAAAAGAGAAGCTTCGTTAAGATGACTTGTGTATGCATAATGTTTATATTTGGACTAGACTGGCTGTGCAAGGCAAGGGGTTGTTCAAGGATGACCGCAACTGTTGCTGACCACTGTTTGTTTGCTTGACTGTTTGTTTGCAGACCCCATAGTGAAAGACCAGGGCCGGGGTGCTGCCACCACCAACATGGCTGCCAGCTCCACTCCAGTCAGCTCCTCCAGTATGATGGCCGGTAAGTGGGGTGACTGACCAGAGACTTTCTAATGAGGAGACACAGCACTCAAAAAATCCTCCATAGAAATGTATGGGGTTAGTTTGTAACGCCAATATGGCAGTTGTCTACACATCACACCCCTTCCGTGGCAAAACGTCGACATGTGAATACATTGAGCCAATCATGTGCTGTGTTGTGAAGACATCGTGCCAATCATGTGTTGTGATCTCGCTGCTGGAGCAAGATTGATGTTGTGAAGCCTTGCGCACCCACATTTCTGCTGAAATAGATGCCCGATAAGTGCCCAAAAAGCGTTGCAATATGGCCGCCGAGTGGAGGGACTTGCCTAAAAGGACTGACTTAGCAGATCTCTCTAATGTTACTGCCCAAGGTCATCATAAAGGATGTGCCAGTCGTGTGCTAGTGTAACCCTGTAATGTATGGAGCACTTGGTGCCTTTGTTTCTATGCTAAGCTGGACCTTCTCTTCTCTCAGGCATCACCTCTATGACCTCCACCACACAACCGATGGCCAACATCGCTGGCTCTCCCGTGATCTCCGCCCCCAACACGCTGGCCACGCAGGTCCCTGCTGCCACCGGAGCGCAGCCCTGAGGGACCCTCCCCACAGACAGACACCCACCCACCCATCCTCCCACCTGGCCATCTCTGTCTCTTAACCTCTGAACCCTCCCCTCCTAGGCACAGTGACTGGCCCATGCTCCTTCTTCTGATTATGTTGAGAATTTCCCCTGAATTAATGTTCCCTACAGTCACCTTGCCCTCCGTTCATTTTAACCAGGGTTGTGGACTCCAAAAGAAATATACTGCTGCACCTGCCTGGATGTGTTAGAGTTCCGGGCACTCACTCTCATAACGACTCTAGGAACGCAATTACAATGTAGACCTGACGAAGGATAATAAAATTTATTTTATATGTCCCAGACGTACATTCTTGTCTGCAACTAGGTGAATCCTCTCGTTTGTGCATTTGTTTATTTTTTTTTTATTATTATTATTTGTTTGTTTTGGCTTTTATTTTTCCTCTCCTGTAGTGTTTCTATCGGGCGTTTCTACACTGTGAACCTGGACATAAGCGCAGCAGCACACATACCACTGATCAGGACGTGTGCCCCCTCCCCAACTCCAGTGGTGTGCAGCGCTGCTGCAGTGCGCTGGGGGGAGTGGGAAGCTGGAGCTGTGTGCTGTACAAGCACACCTGGATATGGAGGCCTGGCCCACGCCCTCCACTTACTGTTCAAATGTGTTTGCCCAGTGCTGGGCTCACAGGGTCAATAATAATATGCCAATTTTTGCGTTCCTTTCACTCTTGGTGTGTATGTCAATGTGAGTGTAGGAGTGTGTGTGTTTTCTTTTTAAGGTTTTAAGCTGACATTTATAACCATGAAGAATTTTTTTTGTAACAATTTTTGTTCTTGAGAGGATGCAATCCAGTGCTAAACATTTTCTTTCGGTGTGAGAAATAAACCCTTAAAGAGGTGAAGCACCCTTTTACAATTTGCATGTGGTGTATTTACTGTAAACTGCACAGACTGACCGACTGAACGAACGACACAAGCAATTCTGTAGGTTTTATTTAACTCCAGTGCTACTACATGCTTAGACTTTCTATAGGTTATAATTCATTTAAATGGTTCATAAAATTGTACTTATTTTGGTCTTGTCATTTGTGAAATATTTGATGTGAAAGAGTAGTTCTAGAATGGACTGAACAAAGGTTCAAACCTGCCTGTGATCAGTGTGAGAATTTAAAAGCTAATGAAATAACTTAATGTATTGTAAATTAAATCATTTAAGGTTTGCAATAGATCTTTTGCAGTTAAAATATTTTCTTGTTTTATAAATCATTTCAATGAAAAAATATATTGTTTTAAGAAAAATAACTGTCTTGATTTTTCCACTGAATCCACCATAAATGTGTTTTTTTTTTTTTTTTGGTTTTATTTAAGTAGTCTTAAAGTTGGATAATCTCACTCGGTGAACATGGTGTTGGGAGCCATGCTTTCTCTCCTGATGCTAAAGGCCTGAATGTAATTAATTTAGTGGCTTAAAAGAAGCTTGGGGTTGTCCATCCTACAGTTAGGATAGCCAATACAATGATCCGATCGAGATGAAATGTGCAGTGCCAGTTACTCTACTGACATCTAGTGGTTCATTGAAGCCTCAGTATGTACAAGTAATCCAGACATGGCATCAATTGAAAAGTTTTAGGTTAAGGTTAAAACATTTTCAGTCTCATGGAAAGGTTCAAGATGATTCTGCCCATACGCTCTTGATCTAATATGAAAATAGAATATCGTGGCAGCATAGGGTTGGTGAAATGAGTTAATGGCTTGGGTTTTAATATTCAATAAGCGGTACAGTGCTCCCATTGATTTTTTTGTGCAAGTGGTTGCCAAGCTGTCCTAGTTTTTGACGTAACTGAAGCAATCTCTAAGAACCTCTTAAAATGAAATTGATTTTTCCTCACATTTTTGATTTTCACAAGCTCTATTCTGTACAATGGTCTACTTGTAAGTTGTTTCAAATGTATCAGGTTCTTCAGAGAAGAACACAGCTGTGTTGGCGAAGCAGGCCGGTACCAGCATTTTTTTACTTAACATTCTTAACAACCTGGGTCTCTTCTCAACTCTTAATTCCCTTCCCTGCACTCAGAGAAAGATGGATGACAAACCGGCTACTTCTGCCTTGTTTTGTGATCAACATAACATCAACACAGTAAAATAATTGGATTAGAGGCATGTAAGTTTTATGGTGAAACCATAAGGATCTGCTTCTGTATAAGATCAATTATAGATGAAGGATAAGTGGGAGTCGATATTCTACTATAACACTAGTTTGCTGAGAAAGTAAGCTCAGATCGTTTTGCATTTTGTTTCAGCAATTCAAATGGCAGCATCCCACCTGAGGGATTGCTATAGATCAGTGCACTGACGTGGGTTCCTGAACCACATGAAATAGTCCCACGGTTTCCTATCTGGGCAGAGGGCTGCTCTATGGATAGACAGACATAGATGTTCTATTGACCAGCCCGTCATGTGAACTACGTCTGTGCTGTGACATGCGACCAGTGAGCTCCTGTGGTCATGTTTCCTCAGGTCATTGTGCTCGGGAGGAGAACAGAAACCCCTTTTCTCCCAGCTGCTCCCAGACTGACCAGAGCGAGGGAGAGCTATAGAGAGCCAGAGGCATGGCCACTCATGCGTCTCCTGGTCTGGTAGCTGTGCCCCTGTAATTCAGGATGAATGGAGAGTGGGGTGCCTTGTTTCTGCCTGCTGCCTGCTTCCATGGATGTAGGGTTTCGTCTTACACAGTGGTAAGCATGGCAACTGCACACACAATAGTGATGCTGTGGAAACTGAAGCAACACTTGTTTGAATGGAGCTTTATGTGTTGAGTCGTGTATGCAAAAATATAGTGTCTTGTAACATTATGATCATCATAGAGGCAAGACCAGGACACAAGATCCAGAATTGTAGAATCTGCAGTATTGCGTCCTGAGGGTGCTGAAGCTGTATTACACCACAGACTATGCACTGTGAAAGAGCTTGATGTGCCCCAAAAGAACTGCTGCTGACTGCATAAACGCATCAGTGGATGGGTTGGCCCACTCATTGTGTGAGCGTAACCCTAGCAGCTCATCTGTGAGGCTATTGTCCTTTTCATCCCCATGTGCTTCTAAGTGACAGACTACAGGTATAAAACCTTCATAGACTCAGGACTCGCATGATCCTCTGCATGTTATATGCCTAAACCATCTGCACCCAACATGAAAAGGTAAGTGGCTGACTTATGCTATCCCCAAGATGTAATGATGTAATGTTGACAATATGCATATCCCCTGGTCTATGAATTACTTTTTGGCCAAAGTGGAAGAAGTCAGAATGGAAAAGCTTCAGCGAGCACTTCAATTAATTACAGTGTTTCTTTGTGTAGGATTTTGTTATTTCCGCTGCCATTTCTGCTTCTTGTGACAGTAGTCACCTCTGCAACAATTAAAGGTAACACATTTCCTGTTTTTAAATGTGTTCTAAAATATGGTCAAATATTCAACCCTGTACTGTGAATATTTAATAGAAAGTATGCATGTAAAATCCGTTCACTGTGTCCTCACAGCCTTTTCTACTTTCACAGACAGCGGTGATGAGTTTCTTAGCTTTTTAAATGGTAAAGTTTGTATTTTCCCCCTTTGCATACTTTTTTGTATTTTTGACTGCCTGTTGCCTGCCTTTTAAAATACATTTGGGCAGTATACAACCTCAATTTTAAGACATTCTAGTCTATATATGCTATTAACACTCTTTTACTTTACCAAATGCTTTACTACTATAGGTGCCTTTGATATGAATCATCCTTCTGTCCACAACCCAGAGGAATTCACAGGTGTTGATTTCCCCACTACCTTTACAAACATATATGCAGTTTAATTCTAGCACTTACCACCTGACTAGAACGGTCACTTGACTGTATGGAGGTGGAACTCACTGCTGCACTAACTTGTCCTTATCGTAGTTTACCATGATTGTTTCCCTCGTTGGGTGTCGCTTTGGGTTAAAAAGCGTCAGCCAAATGTAATGTAATGTCTTTGGAAAATGCAATTCTTTCTACTCTGAACACAGTGCTAAAGCTTTAGACTGAGCGTCCTAATAGCTGTGCATAGCTGTACAGGGTGAGGGGAGTGAGTTCCAAGTCTGCTCTCTGCTGGTTAGCTATAGTAATGTTTCCTCATCCATACATGCTGTTGTCCACATGCAACACCTTCCTCTGCCCTGTAGGTCCAGAAGACCCACCTGAACCCTCAGATGCACCTGCAGGTCAGTACAGGATTGCACAGCAACTGTTTTTAGCATGTTGTATGATTATGTGTAACACAGGATCCTTACGGGAAGCTATCATGTCAGAAACATTGCCTATCTTACTGTAGTACATGTTATTGTAGATATTGTCACAGAAGTGTGCACAACTCCAAGTCCAGTAGATGACTCCATTGGTATGTTTAACTACAATAATGATAACTTACATCATTTACATGTGAAAGTGTTGTGTGGAAATAGTAAAAATACAGAAAAAAGAATAAACATTGTTTGTACCAATTCACTTTTTTCAGAGATGTCTAATATCACTCCAGAAAAGACCGTTCTGCCAGGTCAGTGTAAAAAAGGATATCCTTTATGATCCTCTATACTGTGTATGTACAGTATGTATTGACTGACTGACTATATGCCTTTTGTCATGCAGACATTATTGATGCAATGTCCAAAGACAGCAGCAACTCAGTTGAGACAACAGGTAGGTGTTGAAGAATAACATGAGAAAGGGATCAATTAGTAATGATTATTTCCTTTATATTTGATATGGTCATTGATCATTGTTGTGTTTCTGTCTGCTCCCATAGATCCAAGAGAACTGGACATATCAGCAGAGAGCAGAGGTTTCTGTCCACTATCATTTCAGTAGTTAGGTTCCTGTCCACAATCATTTTAGTAGTTAGGTTTCTGTCCACTATCATTTCAGTAGTTAGGTTACTGTATGATGCGTGAACAGGGTGTTTTTTCAGTGCAAATCCCTGCTCTAAATGAATGAATCTGTGAACTCTGTTGTTCTTGTCTTGGTGTCTCTCTGCTAGAGGACAGTAGTTTCAGGAGACCAGGGAGAAGGAGCAGACCAAAAGGTAGGCAAACTTTATGATCTGATTTCAAAAGAATCTTCAGTCATTACCCTGTATGCAAAGTCTTTGACTCTATGCATAGTGTCTTTGGGTTGTGCCAAATGACGGTAAAGTACTGGTGTATGGCATCTGGAATGATACAACAACCATTTGTTTGTTATCAGATCCGCCATCACGCCAGGACAACAACTCAGCTGGTAAAAGACCTACGTTTCATCTCTAGAATTCCCCTTGGGGATCAATAAAGTATCTATCTATCTATCTATCTATCTAGAATATGATGACTATAGCATATTTTTATCTACTTTCTATATTTATTTTACATTACAACTTCTATTTGATTGTGGGACACATTGTGCTGTTGTGGCCTTTGTTGTGCGTTATTGAGTAGACAGTGCCGATAACAGTGCTGATGTGACTGATGTGCCAGAGAAGAGTGAAGTGGCTGAAGACAGGCGTCCTGCTACAAGGCCAGGTGTGTGTCCAGCTCAGGAACCATGGCAGCCTGCTGCTGACCTCGGACAAATAGCTTACTGCAATGGGGAAAAAGGAAACATATGACAGAAATGTAACATGATTCGTAGATAACTGTTGATTGTAGAAGTGTGCGTCTAAGATGTTATTCGTCTCGGAGTGGACAGTAGTTTTGGAGGGCAGTGTAACAGGAGAGGGTCAACCTCTTCTCATTTCCTCATCTATTTGTGTTTTAGCTCCAGTGATCGATCAAGATGTAAGTAGCCAGGAGCTGGACGTGCCAGTGGACAAGAAGGGAATGAGCATGGTGCCCAGAGACAGCGGCAGAGACAAGAAGCCAACAGACCACGCCGGACCTCAGAGACCAAACCCAAGAGTAGCCGTATTGCCACTCACCGGGCCCTGGGCCTCAGAGGTCGTAGACCTGGACAGTCCTGAGACTGTGGACGCTCCTGACCGCCCAGACCTGTACACAGACAGTGAGGAAGTCACCATGTCTCAGCGAAGACAGGCAGGGAGAGCCAGCATGCGCTCCAGCAGCCGCAGGGAGGCAGCAGGGGACCGAGACAGCCCCAAGGCTGTGGGTCACCCAGACAGACTGGACCCAGCCACTAGGGATGAGGAGCACCCAGGCACTCAGACAAGGAGAGCAGTGCACATGGACTTACCTGCGAGCAGGACGGTGGTGATGGACAGAGACAGCGCCGAAACCAGAGAGCTCCTGGACCCGCAGGCCCTGGACACAGGGAGCAGGGAGGTCAGCGTGGCTCAGGTCAGGAGTGAGAGAGTGAGAAGTCACCGGCTCTCGGCCACCACCAGCACTGCCAAGAGTGAGAATCAGGAGCGGACGAGTCCATGTGGACTGTGCAGGACAGGAGCGGTGACCAGAGGCGTCCCTGATGCAGGCGAGAGCACCACCACAGTCCGTCATCTGGACACTGAGGCTGAGAGTACAGAGGAGACCCCAGGACCCCAGCATCAGAGGAGTCCGGCTGGCCCAGTCATAAGCAGGACTACGGCAGGCACAACTGCAGATAAACTGGACAGTGTGGACAGCCTGAGGGCCAGCAGCAGTGAGAGATTTGAGCGCTATGGTCATACTTTCGGAAATACCTTGTAGGTTTGTCCAGCATTCACTGATTCCAATGTATTCCTTGTATTTCTGAATCATGGTAATAATTCTGAATTTGTGTTGTTTTTAGTGACATCAAATAAATCTTCCTTTATGTCCACACATATTTATCCTCTTTTGACAACAGCTGTTTTCTCTTCAGCACATGTGAAATCCAGTAAATAGCATTCAGGAGCACACTGCAAATGTAGAAATCACAACAAACACGCTGAATATGGCCTCCAAGCCACTGACAGTATTGCCTGCGTATTGACCAGTGATGGTATTTACCAGTAGTATGCTTCAGTGTGCAGTAGTTTTCTGAGGGGCCGTCCAGCAGAGTCCACTGCCAGAGGCTCCTCACTCCGCTGGCTCCAGATGTTCCCCAGTGGCTTGTAAATCAATCGGCCTCTCAGGCAGCTCCACCACCTCCACTCACAGCACAGGCTGCTTCTGGACACACTCACGCATGCATGCACGCACACACACACACACACACACACACACACACACACACACATAGATACACACACACACACACATAGATACACACACACAAACACACATACACACACACACACATACTGTACACACTCACACACACATAGATACACACACACTCACACACACACACACACACATGCACATACACACACACACACAAACCGCCACCAATATCAGCACTGCCATTAAGACACAGAATACATTTACTCTTTTGACTTTTGTTGAATTCTCAACAAAGTCAACTTCAAACTGACCACTCCCACCACTGAAATCCTGCAGCTCCATCTGCAGGTCTGTCTGAGTCCACAGTGTCTGAAATCCTGCAGCTCCATCTGCAGGTCTGTCTGAGTCCACAGTGATGGCCGGCGCTCAGTTTTCCATCAGGACCATGTGAACATGTTGGCCATGCTGGACCATCACTCCTCTCCTCCTCTGGCCAATCACCAGCTGAAGGTCAGAACATTCCTCCTCTCCTCCAGACATTGGGGAAGTCCTGTCCCGAGAAAGAGAGAGAGAGAGAAAGAGAGAGAGGGGTGACGTGAGGTGACTGCGTTGACATGATAGCTTTACGTGTGCCAGTGTCCATATGCTTCAGCCTCAGGTTTGTGAGGTTCCATAACAACTGCCTCTTAACTGGGAGGACATTTCTATAGGTGCTCTGGTAAACGTCCCATCTGCAATACACATCTTTTGTCAATCAGGGCCGCTAAATTTGGGGAGACTCCAGCTGACATGACAACTCCATTGATAAGTGTGCGAATGGCCCCCTGAACGCATGTGTTCTCAATCAGCTAGCTATACACAAGTGGAGTCTCTCTGACAAACCCTCTCCCTGCTACAGTTTCACTGATACATGATGGCATTCTTTATCTGTCTTTATGGAGCTCCTCACTGGGGCTCTGGAGCCCTGTAAAAGGCTGTGCTGCTCCAAGGGCAGCCTGCACAGGAAGGGCAGTGCGGTCTGGAGATCTGCACTGGCTCATGACCACTACAGGCCGGCAGCTCCCAGGCTCTGATCCTGACACCAGCGCGAAAGCCAGGTGCAGCTTTATGAAGGGAGATGAAGACATCGCTGGAACAGGCTGAATGGAGGTCACCAGATAAGGATGAGGAGTGTGTGTGTGTGTGTGTCTGTGTGTGTGTGTGTGTGTGTGTGTGTGTGCACGCTTGTGTGTGTGTGTGTGTGTGTGTGTCTGTGTGTGTGTGTGTGTGTGTGTGTGTGCATATGTTTTGTTCAGTTATAGCATCTTGTCTGTCATATATCATGAACAAATCAGTTAGTAAATAGGCAACTTTGAGAGTATTTGCCATTAGAAAATAACATCAAACTTTGATAGTCTCAGTATTTCTGTTCTCTGTGTATGGATGTACGTGTAGGTGTTGACTAACAGTCTCAGTTGCACATAAGACCAAGAAGGATGACATTTTATCCCACAAATCACTTCACCAAATGGAAACTTCCAATGAACAATTTGTTCTGTGATGGTTAGCTGTTTCTCCCTGATTGACCAATGTTGGTCACACTTCATTTTTCCTGGTGCTTGTGGTTGGTTTAGCTGGTCCCCGGCCCCCCTCTCAGTGCCTAGATCTCCATGGTGCCTGTGTCTCAGAATGTTTCTGTCTAGACTTCACAACTCACAACTGTTATGTTCTTCTGTCATTTCTGCATGATGTGCTCTTCTGTTAGTCGTTGTCGTGGACTCCTAGTCTTTCGTGTTTAGCAGTTCATTTCATGTGTGTGTGTAATGTATAGGCACCGGGGGAATGTGCATGCAGGCTCTTTCTCTGTACGTCTGCTCTGGTCTGGGATCTGCACCCTACAACTCTCAAAATCTGCTACTAGTCCCAGAGGCAGCCGGGGCAGTTTGCACACTTTCAATGCATGAGGCCCAGATTCTACCAAATCGATTTGACTTCTCAGCCTGAGCAGTATTGCCAATAGAGCCAACTCACATTTCAGCCGTCTCCCCCAATAAAATCTGACGTTTGAGAGGGTATTTCTGTTGCCCCAAACTACATCCAGCCTTCACAAAGACAGCATCCAAAATGATGTTCATTTTTAGACTGTTTTGAGTCATTGACTAAAATAAAAGTGGGTGCACACAGCTGCAGATTTCAAATAGAATAATGAGAAGATGAGTAATTTCCTGCTCCTTCATGCCATGTCTTATGAATACCCAGACAACAGTTACACTATATCCTTTTTTTCTCCTCAGCAACTAGCATCTTACTGCTTTTCCGTAGTGCTTGGCTGGGCTGTCAGTCAGGAGTGATGGGAGGGGATCTTCTCCTCAGTCTACTGCAGGCTGTCTGACGGGCTGGCTGGGGACGCTGAGATGAGTGAGCAATCTCTTGTTTACATTTTTTATTAGTGAGGTGAACAAACTGTCTGTGAGGTGTGGGTGACAGCGTTTGAATCCGGTCTTTCCTACCCAGAGGAAATCTGATTAAACACCTTCTGGAAGTGAGGGCTTTTCATTTTTCTTTTCGAACCAAAAAGTTTAATTTCATGAGTGGCTGGAGCTCCAGGCGGTTAGTTAATGTCCACCAGATGGGATTTGCCGCGATCCCAATTTTCCAGCCCGAAGCAGAGGGCAATAAAAGGCGGGATTTTCACAGTTCCACAGACACCCTCGCATTCCAGTTCTCCGAGGGGCAGGCGTAGCGAGCGAGACCGCAACGCTATACTCTGTTTTTATTAAAGGCCGTGATTGACAGCAGGGGGAGTTTTTCCAGCAGTAAACCCCCTGCGCCATCTGAGCAGGAGAGAGTGCACTGGACTCGGCTGTGCGGCTACTGGGCCATGGCTCTCTCTGCTCTCCTCCTCTCTCTTCTCTTCTCCTCTCCTCACGCTATCTCTACACTTCCTCCATCCCTCTCTCCTCTCCTCCTCTCTCCTCTCCTCCTCTCTCTTCTCTTCTCCTCTCCTCACGCTATCTCTACACTTCCTCCATCCCTCTCTGCTCTCCCTCCACTTTTCCTTTCCTACCCCTCTTTTTGTTGGCCTTGTCTTTGCTCTCAGGCTCTCTCAGGCTCTCTCCCAGTCTGCCTCTCTCGCTCTTTCTCTCTTTCTCTCTCTTTCTCTCTCTCTTTCCTCGTCATCTCCCTCTCCTCTTCCCCTGCTGAGGAGGCCTGTCCTCTGCGGTGAGCCACAGGGAGCGGACAGCTTGGCTCAGAGGATCCGCAGGCTTCTCGTCAGAGTCACCACTGGCCAACCCAGCCAGCCTAGTGGCGAGGGGAGCAGGAGCTGGAGTGTGTGTGTGTGTGTGTGTGTGTGTGTGTGTGTGTGTGTGTGTGTGTGTGTGTGTGTGTGTGTGTGTGTGTGTGTGTGTGTGTGTGTGTGTGTGTGTGTGTGTGAGTGTGTGTGTGTGTGTGTGTGTGAGTGTGTGTGTGTGTGTGTGAGTGCGACAGACGGGCTGTTTGGAGGGAGCTGCGCTCCTCCGGCACACATGCTGGAGCATTAAAGTGTGTGTATCGCTTCGGAGGCCCGTAAAACCTGAAGAGCCTCCTTCCTCCCCAGGGCCGTAAAGTGGGCCAGAGAGCCTGGCGGAGGCCTGAGTCCCTCCCACTGAGCGTGCGCTATCTCCTCCAGCCTGACGCGCCTCTCCTCGCCTCTCCTCGCCTCCTCGCCTCTCCTCGCCTCACCTCTAATGCGTCCCATCTGCACCGCACTGCAGCATCCGCACGGCCTCCAGCCTCTGCCCCGTGTATGCTGGGAGAAATGAACACCACTTTGAAACTGTTCAATCCATGAGCGAGACAGGAACTCCACTTACCTGCTCAGAACTAAAAGCATTAGACATGGGAAACTGCAAAAATAGAGATCTTCCCAAAACTGGATTCATACTCTGCCTCGGTTAATCTTCCATATCGACTTGAGAATAGTATAAATTATTCTACAGAAATTCACATAAAAATGCAGTAAACCCAGTAATGGATTTTACTGTATGTAATTTTCTTGCTGACGTAAGAATCCATTTCCCTTGACAGGGTATACTGAAAAAGTCATATATAATCATTTAACATCTACTGTGAATGTTCTTGGCTCATAACCATTTTCCTTCTAGATGGTATTTACCATTTGAACTGTTTTTTTCCTGCTTTAAGACACTGATGTTAATCATCCCCTCGCACTAATCTCATTTCTGCCCGCGCTGCCTGCAGCTCGTTACTGTGTGCCAGGTATGGGGGCCATAACTGACAAATACTGCTTCCCCAACAGAGCCTGCTGGCATTCGCCACCAGCTAAAACTTCCTTAATAGTAGTGGTTGTGGACACAGAGGTTGTATAACGTGCGACTGGCACAGTTCTCTCCAAGTGGTTTCTCGCGTATTCTGCGTAGCCTTCAAAGCTGTTAATTAAGTGTGAATGGCATTCCAGTGTTTGCCTCAGCTTGTTCTTCATCCAGTGCAAGGACACAGCCAAAGCCCATGTATGAGATGATAAAGTATGTACAAACCCATACAACCTGCCACTGATGTCAGTGAGAGAGTCTGGGTTTCCTATGAGCCAGATTCAGCAAGAGGAGGAAGTGCCATGATTTGTCTGTAGCAAACCTCCAGCTGTGATGCACAGCAATGTTGTGTTTTCAGGACAACAACACCAAGTGCTCTTCCTCATCCAATGTCCAGGATGTTATGTAGCTGAGGGTGGAGGGGGAGGAGGGAGAGAGTTCTTACACAGAGGGCAGTGGAAGCTCTGACATAGCCATTTACATGACTGACTGCTGGAGGAGACACATTTTCACAGGATTGGAGGAATGACGAAGCAAAAAAATACTCAGTCTAAAGTGCATCTGTATTTGAACAAATCTATATTCTGTTAAAGAAAACCACATTGTGGTTTACACTGACCTTGTCCAGTGAGAGAGAGGACAAATGGTCAGCCTCTAGTCTCAGGGCAGCTCCTCTGCTTCACTGTCCTGTGCTGTGTGTGCACATGAGTGAGTGCAACAAAAAAAACTGGAATCCACTTCCATGAGCCACATTCTTTGCAGTAAAAATGATGCTGATTGCTTCAGTGGTTTTGATCCCTCCACTCTGTACTGGTATAACTTGCATTGTATTGTATAGTACAGTACGTGAGTCTTGATGAGGTCCACGTTTCATATGTTTGGTCATGGCAGGAAGGTTTGGTGAAGGCAACTGCACTGAGGCATGAATGGACAGGGCAGCCAATAGCAGTTCTCTGTCAATAGCAGTTGGATAAACAGTCTGATAATGGCCCATAAATGTAAAGCAGACTTGTTTTCTTACTACTGGAATGTGGACAGTTGGCAGTGGCCTCGTCTAGAAACAGTAGCTCACTCTTGCACACAATCTCTCTCTCTCTCTCTCTCTCTCTCACACTCACACACACACACACACACACACACAGGTGTTATTGCAGCAGTGAGCATGGAGAGGTGTTTGGGGGGAAAGTAATGGGCCGTTCAGCCAAGTGGGCCACCTGTCACTCCATTGCCGTGGCGATTAGGACTTCCTTTCATGTGGCGTGTGAACGCTGGTGGTGTGGGGTGGACGCCTGGAGGCCAGACGCACAGGCGTGTGTGTAGGTGGGGTGGGGTGGACGCTGGGAGGCTGAGGCAGGGTGGAGTGGTCGTCGGTCTGCACGTATGCACGTCCCAGCGCAGACCACAGCTGTCTGGAGCACTTACCTCCCCATTAACACATGCAGCTCTGCTTCTTCCCAGCCAACGTCCAGCAAAACTGGGCCAAGTCGGGGAAGATAACTATGACAGATGATTGACACAGGATGGTTGTTTGTGTGTGTGTGTGTATGTGTGTGTGTGTGTGTGTGTGTGTGTGTGTGTGTGTCTGTGTCTGTGTGTCTGTGTGTGTCTACAGTATATGTTTATGTGTATCCTTCTGGCCCAACTTGCAACTCCATCAAGTCATCCCACTGCGTCAACTCGTAATTAAAATGATTTGGAAATTGATTTTGAAACCTGGCTGGACTGAGGCTGGATTTCTGTTCAAGGTTCCTTGGTTTCACTGTGCAGCTGCAGCAAATTGATAGTTTGACAAACTATTCAGAATTTGGATCCGGCTTACCTCATGCAATGTTTCCAACAGCTCCACTCCTAGTTAGGATCTGATTCCCCCTCGCCTCTGGCTAGAGCCCTCGCTGCCCTCGCTGCCGTGCCACAGTCGTGCGGGCGGGGTGGGGCGGGTCGGGTTTGGGCAGGCGGGCGCTGAAAGCAGATAACCCAGAGCGGGGTGTGGGGCTCGGGTTTGGGGGGGCACCTGCTGCCCTCTCTAAATGGCTTGTGACTTGTGCCTTTTTTGTGCTTCAGAAATAATGAGCGCTAGGATTTTTTTATGGCCTCGGGCGTCGCGGCGCAGCACATGCCTGTGTCACATGAAAGGGAGACGGGGGCCAGCTGCAGCTCACCAGGGGCGCCAGAACCACTCAGGGACCCAGGGATCGCCACACCACACCACGCCACGCCACGCCACGCCACGCCACGCCTCGCCTCGCCTCGCCTCGCTGCGGGGTTTACTCCCTGAAGGTGACACTCACCTGTGTATCCACTCTAAGTGATTGTGGTTTTTATAGTTCACTTATATTTTCTAACCATCCACTAAACCAGCTGATTCTAATTAAGCCAACTCTTCATCCTGGTACAGTAGATCAGCTAGTAAAGGTGGAACCTAAACACATGTAGGGTTTTTCCAACTCTGTTCGTTTCTAATAAAGTTGCCCTTCATTTTGCTCATTAACCTCGCAAAAAAAGACCCAACAGAACCGAAGTAAGAGTTCAGCTGTCGTACTGACGTCTATACACACCTTTGGATCCAACATCAATATGCAGTGTTTTGGTTTTGGTCTGAGGCATTTGTGATAAGTCCTACCTAAACATCAAGGATGGATTTTAAAAGTTTGTTGCGATGGTCTGGTGTTATTACACAAACACGCTACTTGATCCTCTACGAGGCACACAGAGCATGAGGTTAGAGTTCAGCCTGTGTAACATCTGAAGGAGCCCTGGCTATCGCCAAACCTCAGTCATATGAGACAGCTGTTTTCGAACCATTTGTGCAGAGAAGTCTCCCTCGCTGAGGCAGCCCTGACTACAATAACAGTCCTTAGCCCCTGAGAAGTTCATTGACCAACGATATTTAAATCAACAGGCCTTTGATGTGGATAAATATGCTCACTTACCTCAAAGTGGCTGCTGGCCTGGTCTGATTTTAATGTTGTTACTGTAAAGTCACCCTTCACCGACTGCACATCAACAAGATACCAGTACTCTCTCCGAGTTATGAATTCATAATTTAGGAGAGTTGTTGTGCTACCTAGAACTCCTGTCCTACTCGTCCATGGTTTAAAAACAGGTGGCTGTGCGTCCTGGCTGTTGAGGAGTGGGGCCTGTCTGTCACCCCTCTGGCTGCTCCTCCGGTGGTCTTTTAATGAGGATCCTCAGCCATGGCACACGGGGGATCTTTATTGGTTTTGGCAAATGGCCTCTTTGGAGGAGCAGGGCAAGCCTGGCTGCTGGCGTGTGTCTCCCCCAACTAGAGCAGCCTTTTCACCAGGCACAGCAGGGACGACAGAGCATGGGGTCTTTTTAATGAGGTCTTTTCAAACTGTTTCGTGGATTTACATTGAAGAATATATGCAGAGGCATTGAAGAATATATGCAGAGGCATTGAAGAATATATGCATAATAGCAAGCAGAGGGTTCAGATGAGGAGGGATGTTTATCTCAGAGTGTGTGTGTGTGTGTGTGTGTGTGTGTGTGAGTGAGAGAGAGAGAGAGAGAGAGAGAGAGAGAGAGAGAGAGGAAAAAGGAAGAGTCGGTGTGTTTATTTGACCGTGGGGCTGTGTGTGTGGTGGAGGTGAAGTTTCATTTGACCGTGGGGCTGTGTGTGTGGTGGAGGTGAAGTTTCAGACAGTCGTGGGACGGGCAGCGTGCCGCAGCTCTACCTGCAAAAGCCATCTCCTCCTCTCCTCTCTTCCTCTCCTCATGTAGCATGTAGCACGCGTCTGGGGGACAGACAGGCAGGCCGCTGCTTCCTGTTCTAGGGCTCTCTGCTTCCGCCCCCCCACCCTCCTCCACATACACCACTCCTCGGCCCCTCCGCTCCTAACGGATTTCACAGACTGCCCCTTCCATGCAGACCTACGCATGGAGCTGGGTTAGATAGTCACCAATGCATTCTGGGACACGCATTTCAGTATTTTATGTAATATACTATGTCTGCATTCTAGAACATTCCATCTTATCAAGACACACATGCTGCCTTCTCTCTGTAAATGAGAATGTGAGTGGTTGCATGGGAGATGGTTCAGCTCTGAATCTGTTCCAGTTAGGGTCAGTGATCCCTCTCTCTGTTTCTAATGTTCTATCTGCTCCTGAGACCATAAGCCAAATCAAATATGTGGTTAGACATGAATATACTGCAGCAATTGAAAATACAGACAAGTCATTTTAGAATAGTTTTAAATACATTTGTATATTTACAACAAAGAACATAGTATATACATTATAGAGATCTTTATACATTTGGCATTTGACATGACATTTTCAGTCCTCGGTATTAGTTCCTTATAGCTGATTTTCTGTCACGGTCCTTGTTCTGAAAGAGATAAATTATACAAAATAAATTAATTAGACCTGAATGTGTTTTCATCAAACTATATGTCTACACAACATCTCAACTGACAGCTTATAAACCCCTGTTTAACCAATAAAACCTGAAGTGCTCATCTCAACATGTTCAAATCAGTGAAAACAGGCAGAAGAAAATAAATGCACATTAAGTGCTCCATGTATGTCTATAGGTCTATTCATTTTTCATCAAAAAAAAAATCTACACAAAATCTTTCATTTTCTCTTACCAGGTGAATGGCTTTTATTCTGTGCAATTCATGCCACTGCTCTGGTTCTGTCAATTATATTAAATGCCAAAAAAGTAATCTCCATATAATCAACACATTGCCCCATCAGCATGAGAATTGTTCACTGGGTTTTAACAGGCAGGCTCAGAGCATAGCTGTTTGTTGGGGATGAGAAAACGTCAAATTTATTCCATCAGTCATTTTATATAAATGTACCTCTATTATGTATGGCTGAGTGGACCAGAATGTCTAGATGAGCTCTACAACTGATCCTTCTCCTGATAATGTAATCATTTAATGTCCATCACAGGTCCAACACATCTCTTATTATGGAGGGGATTAGGTGTCAAAGTGCTTCCATATGTGTGTGATTTGGCCCTGCTAAACACAGCTCTGTAGAGTAGAGTGTGAGCTCTGGGACTTCCTGTAAGAGTCCATCTTATCTGTCCTTGTCATCGTGGTATCGGCTCTCCTGAGTACACAGCACCACTCTGCACACGCTCAGAACACACCCCGCATCACAAATCTCTCCAGCGCCAACTGCAACATCTGTCCAGATGTCACATCCACCCCTCCATCAGCACGAAACACCTTACATCATCAGATCACTCCCATCGCCCCGTCTACCTTGACAAGCACAACTCCTCTGACAACACATCACTCCAACATGCCCTTAGATACAAGTTCCTCTGATGACATCACATTAGCCACAGCATCACCCTCTCTCCTGCCCTATCATGCAGCACCAGGCCAACATTTGTTTTGCTTTTGTTTTCCGGGTGGGTCTCAGCTTCCCCTCCTCTGTCGCTTTATGTTTGGGTTCATACAGTCTCTCCTAATGCCTGTGAGATATGTGGATTAGGTGTGTGAGATGTGTGTATGAGGTGTGTGGATCAGGTGTGTGTGTGTGTGTGTGGAGACTGCAGGAAGCACCATATGTGTCTCATTACCTTTACTGGGCAGCAGCTCTGAGTGCTGACCAGTAGCCTGGTCCTGGACCAGTAGCCTCTTACTGGAGCTGTGCAGAGGACTGGTCAGACATGCCACCTCTAATACAGTAATGACTTACAGAGACACCAAGCAGAGTGCGCTGCACATACTAATGTGTGCCAATCATCAGAGAACGACCCAAAGGCACACGTTTTGATCATGTGCTTTGATACAGTTTTGATGGGTGTTGTTAAATAAGAATGACACTGATTGGAGTCTGAAAATCATTCAAGAATTACTCAAGCATATCTTTTCCCCTCTTACGTGCCAAATGTGTAAGCCTATAGATCAGGATTTCAAATACATTTTTATAAAATTAGGTGATCCCCAGACCAACACAGTCAATTCTAGCTGGCATAAGTAAAATAAAGCACCGCAGCTGAAATCTGTTTGAAAAGCATATTCATCTTCTGAAACTCAAAACAAAACTCTCATTTTTCAGATCATGGTGACAGTTCATTGAAAACATTCCCATATGTTATTGTTACAGTTATAACATTTTGTATGAATGACTGTAAACTCAACTCAATGTAAGAAGTGCTTTCCTTTTATTACTAGGCGTTATTCTGAGCTAAGGAGAACTTATGCACATTTTTCTTTCAGGTAAGCAGTTCATGTGAGTGGTAAATCTAAGGCCAAAGGATCTGTGTGTGTGTCTGTCTGTCTGCTCCCCCAGGGTGCATGCCACAATTACAGTGCCACCGTTTATTTTTCCTGCTTTTTTATTCATGAAAAAACATTACTGCATTAACATTAATCCACTCGCAACTGCAAGTTGTATTCACAGCTCTTCGCTTCACTTAAAAGAAAATGTGATCATGAAATTTGCCCAGGTTTGTCCAAACGTTTGCATACCACTGTATATGAAATGTAAATTGCTGGCATGCATAATATTCATAAGTGGTTCTCCAGGAAAAATCCAATGTATATTTTGTATATTTAGTGTATATCACAGCTTTACTTGCAGAACATATGAACCACTGAAATGCATATAGTCCACAGTAATACTTGCTTTACTGGTCTGTAGAGAATATTTTTAAGGGTTGTAAAAACAATATATTTAACTCAAGAATTCATGTGCCTTTCTCAAAGTATTACTAATCGTAGGATATAAATTTTCAAGTAAATTGTTGGTAGAAATGTACTGGTTGTGGGATTAGAACAGATGTTTCCAGAATGCTGAACGTGTCTGGGACGTTCACTGGGGACTCGGGCCGTGCAGGCTTTGGCCTGGAGATTGTTTACACGCACGGTGTTCTACCCCTTCTGTTCCACACCATTCATATTTCAGTTTGTTTGCTTCTCAAACTCCCAATAATAGCCTCACCTCCAGCAGTATACTTTTCAAATGTTAATAAAATAAAATAGAATAGCACAGACTGGATCATTCCTCTAGTCTTTTTCCAAGCCATTGCCTTAGGAAGGATATTGGTTAGAAATACACTGCCTGTGCTCTTTCTATAAACCCATAAACAATAATACTTTTTTCCCCCACAAAACAAGCTGCTATTTGTGACAATTACAGAATTAATTTGCCCTAAAACATACTGAGCACTTTTGACACCAACCACAAAAAAGTAGTCTGAGGCAGTTGTCTAATTTCCTTTCATAATCAAATTATTCTATCTAATCAATTTTGCATGAAAAAACTAAATGTATAGGGAAACATACAATCATTATGTTGTCCTCAATTCATTTTGCCTGAAGGTGGTAAAAAGATATAAAACGAAAAATAGAATACAAATCCCCTTGTCACCTTCAAATAAAATGTTGACTTACTTCCACCCTCCCTCTGGCTTTACTCTAGGGTTCACGAGTAGTATTTTATGGGTGTATAGAGCTAAAGTTAGATGAAAGTACTGACATTATAATTAAAATCTGTATTGAGTACCGAGTATAGAATAAATAAAGATCACAAAATAAAAGAAGAAATAGATTTGAACCATATAAGCTAAAAAGTTTTTATCTGATCTGTCTTTGGTGGCAGATGAGCCATGAGACTGCTCTTGCTGAGTGTGATAACAAGCAGTAGCAGTGTGCCTGGGAGAGATACTCACCATTCTGCGCTGGTTGCTGAGACAGAAGGTGCAGATCTGTTTGGGCTGTGAGTTCTCAGTGTCGGGGCTGGGGGGGGCGTTGCGCGTGTGGCCCCGTGGGGTCCGGTGGAGGCCAGAGGGTGAGCGGTTGCAGGGCTGCCCGTCGGCGCTGGCCTCCCCCAGCAGCAACACGTTACCCAGGTGGGAGATGTAGCTGGACGCCAGGCGCAGAGTCTCGATCTTGGACAGCTTGCGGTCGGCCGGCTCGGTGGGGATGAGTGTCCGCAGCGCCGTGAAGGCCGTGTTCACGCTGTTGGTGCGGTCGCGCTCTCGGGCGTTCGCCGCGTTCCGCTGGCGGTACTCAGCCACAAATGCGCGTGCGTCGCCCGTCTGGGTCGGCCGACAGCCTAGCTTGCGCTTCCTGGATGTGGCCTTCAGGCCTCCCAGGCTGGCCGCGTCCAGACAGAAGGACTTGTGGTCAGAGTGTGAGTCCTCGCTGCTGTTCTCCTCGTCCCCTGACAGGGTGCCCAGCTCCGAGCACAGGAGGTGTCCGGCGCTTGGCCGCATCATGGCAAAAGACATCTCAGACCTCCTCTCTGCTAATCCACTCAGCAGCAGACGCGTGGCCTAGAGTCCCCCTCACTCCCCAGGCGGACAGGGTAGTCACCCACAACACAGTCTGTTTCTCATAGAGCTGATCAGGCCTGTGGTCCTGGCAGATGAGGCTTTTCCACAGCACAACTCCTCACCCAGCTTTGTAGAGGGAGAGCAAGATGCTCGTCGCTGACTGATTCATAGCTGTTGTCCAAGCACTCTTCAGGTCTGTGGATGTATTATGTGTGTGTGTGTGTGTTTCTGTAGCTAGGTGTCTGTGTGTGTTGTTGTGTAAGTCAGGATGTGTGTGTGTCGTTGTCTGACAGTCTCAGCTGCTCATCTGTCCAGCCCCAGGTCCACGTGTGCTGTGAGGCTGAGTGCTTCCGTATGCTGGGGCTTTATAGCCAGTGGGAGGGTCCTCTGGCCCACTCCCCCCTCCATGAAAGATCCAGAACTCAGTGAGTTACTGGGTGAGAGAGTTGAGTGAGAGTGTGAACGAGACAGAGGGAGAGTGAGCAAGACAACAAATGAATGAATGAAGAAATTCATCAAAGGGGGAGTCAAAGTGCTTTTGGTCATTGAGATAAATTGAGCTGAGTGTGAAAATGAGTTTGAGAGTGAGTTATACTGAAAAAGTGAGATCGTTAGAACAGAATTGGTAACCGGTGAAAGTGAGTGGATGTGGTGAGTGTGAAAGAGTGAGACTGAGTGAGTGGATGAGTGACTGTGAAGTGAGTATGAACAAAGTTAGTATAGAGGCTGCATTATTACATTATAAAGAGTACATTATTATACTCTGATGTGGAGTGTTTATGGAAACGATAAAATATTAAGAACTTTTTAAATGACTTAGAATGTACCTCAGCACAATGTAGCTCATTACAGTCTCATTACTATTACAAATATTACTCATTACTATTATTAATATATTATCGTTGTATATTTATATTCACATTAACCGTACAGTAACCTTTATTGGTAATATACTGGCTGTAAGATAATCAATTTAGAGCTGATGAAAATATAGTTTACAGATGAGTGACCTGCCTTCCATCTCCGTTTCCTGTGAAAAGAGCCAGAGCATAATGCTGTGTGTGTGTGAGGGAGCTGTGAGGAACAGCTTGCTGCTCGTGAGTGCGCTGATATCTCAGTCTAATATTTCAGTCAGCATGTCAATCCACATCATTCCCATCACTCCAAATATTTACTCAGCAGAGTGGATAATGGCCACTGGCCGTTGGTCAGCACACTTGTTGATTAAACAGGAAGTGCTCCAGGCTCTCGAGGACTCGGGAGGAAGTAGAGGGGGGCGTGCGGCCAGCCCATAGCCAGCCAGCCACTGAGGGAATGGCCGCCTGTCATTTCATTGACATGCAACGGCATGATTCCCCCCCCCCCCAACTTGTGGGAGAGTGTGGCATGCACAATGTTGGACTCCTTCTTCTTTAATGAAGTGCTTCAGGGTACAAAACACTTCTCTGAAATAATGAACTGACTCATCTGCCAACAAAACGTCCTCAGAATGTATAGCATTGCACAATATGGCTGAATTTGTGCTCCACTCCATGGTAACAAATCAGCAGGACACACAGTTTTATGAATTCATTATGTTTTCAATAACACATTCCCTGATAGTGAAATTCTCCTGCCACTGGCCAAAGGTTACATCATCACATCATATTTCCTCATATGCATTCTTGCTACATTAGGAAAGCCACAGACTGAGGACCAAATGTTCTCTTTTAATTGCAAAGCAATGATTTTTGCAAAAGAATAGATTTCATTCTGCAGATGCTCCATTTAGAAATGAGGTTTCATAACACGTGCCCAGCCACTGGAGGACACATGTCTGAAGGTCCAGCCTCTCTAAAGGTCACCTATAATTCGATTTGACAAGGTTATAATCCATGAAGCATAGTTACAATGACACAGCTATGGAAACACCACAATAGCAGTGAGCCATAACTAATATGGGACACTTAGAGTGTGGGTCTGCTTGGGAGCTTTTCCCACGGGCAGTGCAACACTGTCCCACGATGACCCACACTTGTTGAATAAGAAGTGACAATGCTCCTTATCTACTTCATTATGTACTGCCCACGCCAGCCTGTCTCCATGCAGGACACCCCAGTAGTGCTATCCGCCATCTGACCACAATTCTTCCCATTCTCCAACTTCCTCGCTTGCTTCGCACCTAAAGTATTATCCTCTCAGCTGATGAATAAAGACGCCCTTGACCATGAGGCACTTGAACCAATCCAGTGGAGGTCACAGACCTGTCAAAACTAGGAAATAATCCTGGAGAGCCGGGGCATGGGAGGCTCGGCGGGGTCATTAAGGAGTCTGCACCAGAGCACAATGCGGGACAGGGCTGTCTCCGTCTGGTCAGGCTGGGGAGCGGCCAGTGGCTCTCTAGCGCTCCGCTCCTGACAGGACAAAACATCCAGCAGCTGCACCAACGTCTGCTGCCAGAGGGATAGAGGAGAGAGAGACACAGAGAGAGAGAGAGAGAGAGAGAGAGAGAGAGGGAGAAAACAGCAAAATGGGACAGTAACAGAATAGGTAGGAAACAAAGTATAAAGTGACAGGTTATTTTATTTGTTCCTCCTAATTGAGAGCTGAGAGAGAGAGACTGAAAGAGAAGTGTTGTGTTATTTATTACTTTACGCTAAACGTGTGGGAAGAAGAGAAAGGGGGAAAACAAGCCTCCACTCGCTGAGCCCTTTGTGGAAACAACGCTGACTCTGACTTTTCCATTTGGTTACTATTTTTATAGTAGGTCTTATGAGTTACTTTACAGAACAATAAGCAAAAATAGCATTATAATAAAATCACTGTGATATTTTTATGGAACTTTATTTCCGTCAGGTAATTAAAACAGACAATGAACCTCCAAGCAGTCCTCAATAGTCTCTGGTTTCTGAATGTCATCAAAGCAAATAGAGCAGAACGAGTTGACATCATTAAATGTAATTACAGGGCAAAGGCATCAGGCAGAACCTTTCAATCACTGCTGATTTCTGACACAGTGTGATGTGATTTCCCACCTGTGACTGGTCCGGTATTTACTGCCATTCCTCTGACTCTCAGTCCAGAACTACAGCAGAGGAGAGAACAACAGGCCGTCTTAATGGAAACTCTCTAAACCATTGTTATCTCACAGTGATGGAGGACAAGCATGGTTCCCCTCTTGCTTTACGAGATTCAGGAGCGTCAGTGTAATTGAGGCAACACCAGAGAGAACAGTGTAGATGAGGTAAGGCTCAGTGGAAGGGCTTCAAATCATCTGGCCGCCGGGAGCCGGCTTATTCTAGATGCCCACTGGTGCTAGAATTTTTTGGGCTTCCTCTTGCTTCTGCCATCCAGAGGTTTATTTTTTCATTAGAGAAAATGAATCAGTGTGCTACACGTCCAAATTCCATGGCGTTATACTTCAGTCCCCTGGAAGCCGAGGTATCCGGCTTGTGAGGAGCTCAGTGCCACTGCTGTCCCCAATTCCATGTGGGCCAGAGCCAATATCTGGTCTACTGCACTCAACACCGCAAAAAACACCCAAGAGTGTCTGACTGAGAGACACCAATTACACTTATCATTCTAAGTTATTTTATTTAGACACTAATTAAATCATTGTAATTGGCTAAATTGTATGATGTCACTCCACTGACAGTTGTGGTGAACTGTTTCTGAGGTCATTGCAGTGGAGTATGAGATATACAATGTTATACCCTCTAACAGAGTATGTGTGTGTGTGTGTGTGCATGTGTGTTTGTGTGCATGCGTGTGTGTGTGTGTGTATGTGCGTATGTGTGTGTACATGCATGTGTGCATGTGTGTGTGCTTGTGCATGTGTGTGTGCATATGTTTGTGTGTGTATGTGCGTATGTGTGTGTACATGCATGTGTGCATGTGTGTGTGCTTGTGCATGTGTGTGTGCATATGTTTGTGTGCATGCATGCATGCATGTGTGTTGCTTGTGCATGTGTGTGTGCATATGTTTGTGTGCATGCATGTGTGAGTGTGTGTGTGTGTGTGTGTGTGTAGGCTACTCGTGTGTGCCCCTCTTTGGATGTGGGTGCTATAAAGCAGGTGAGGCTCAGTGGGGTTCTGAGGCCAGACCTCATAAAGCACATTGCAGAGGTGACCTCCCCACCGGGGCCTGTTCCCCCTGACTGCCCACACTGGGGCTCTGGAACCAGTCCGCAGCCACCCTCACACAGGTCAGCCCCCTGCGGACCCCCCTCTCCATCACCCACCAACCACAAGCACACCACTAAAACGCAAACAGCTGCACTGGGCCCGGGACTGTTTTAGTATGTTTTAGTGCTGTCAAACGATTAAAAATTTTAATCACGATTAATTGCTGAATTCCTATAGTTAATCACGATTAATCACATATTTTATCATATGATTAAAATTCTATTATTTTGCATTTCTGAACTTTCCAGGAGTCCATATTAACAATAAAGTAATTATGGTTTATCTTGATTGGGATTCAAATGAAAGCAAAGCAAGTTACTTTATTAACTGAACTTTAAGACGTAGGTCTATTTGATTATTTCAAATCAAATTTCAAAAGATGTGCAGCAGACCTGAGGCAACACAATATATTCTTCAGAAATATAGCTGATATAAACTGAAATAAATGCTACTGCAGAAGTGCATGCACAAAATGTAGGCCTACACACATTATAAAGGGCATAACAAACAGAAAATATTATATTCGTACTATATTCATTATCTTTGAGTTCAGTTGAAAATAAGGAACTTTTCAACATGAGTGCATTGCCATTTTATAGGCCTACAGTCTATGGTGCACTGTCACTTGCCACACACATCAACAACTGAAGTTTTTAACAGGCAAACACTGGATGAACAATGGATTTTATGGAGCAGCGACCAAATATAACTGAATCGTGATTTACACGGCTGCAAAGTGCGATGCTGGTGTGCGGAGTTGTATTGAAAAGAATGGAATCTAATGTAAATGAATGTCGAAAGCAGAGTGCATCGTAGCACTGTGACGGTGAAAAAATCTTTGGCAGCACACAACTAATGAGTCAGCCTAGGCTAGGCTACTATTTGGCCGGCTCGTTAGCCCAACCGAGTGTGTACAGCATGCCTTTACGTAGCCTACTAACGGCGCATCATCATAAAGATACATTTGATCTGCATCACGCCCCATTTTAGCGGAAAACATGTTAACATTATATCATTGAAAGACAGCTAGTTATTACACGTTGACGTTACATCTAGTTATTAATTCACAGGACATTCAATAATTTTACTAACAAGGCAGTTATCAAGAATTGTGTTTATGTAACTTACTCATGTCGAAACGATGTACATTACCAACCTAATTCGTTTGCAATAACCCATGTATTATACAAATTTAGCATGTACACTTACCATAATATCCCATGCAAAACGGTTAGCTTGCTAGCTAGCTAACTGTGGAACTTCAGTATAACATGGCCAATTATCTCACCTAGTTGTAGGAAATAGGCTACGTTCATATTACAAGTGATAGAATGAATGTGTGACTTATGTTTAGTTGATGTTATGACATGTAAAGTTAAGCTTGCTGTCAGCCACGGGCAGTTTGACTGTGCCTATTGATACATTCGTGACACTCCTGTTAGTAAATTGGAGAGAGCAAAAAATAGGAACATGGTCACATTAATCCCATAAACACACAGACAACTCTTACACCAACCTTATTTTGTGCCTTTTATTCATGTTTGTTTCAAGATTTAGTAAGTTTACTATAAGCACGTCTCGCTCTCCACTTTGATGCAGCATAGATTTTCATTATATCAGTCATCTTCCCCCTAAAAGGGGGCGTTTATGCAGCACATACAACGTTCCATTCCATTCGTCAGTGCGTATTGTTTAGTTTCCGTTCTGGCTAGATCGGTGTGGAGTAGTTGTTCTAACGTTACTAGTTGTTGCAACAGCATGTGAAAAACTACAAAGTTTGTTACACCAAAATGAACGTTAATCTCGCGATAAAAAATATTGACGCCGTTAAAGGTAATAGGTTTCCGTTAACGCCGTTAATAACGCGTTTAACTGACAGCACTAGTATGTTTGCATGAGACAATAGCATGACATTGTGTTAATAGTTGTGAATTACATTTGGAACATCAAGTTTAGAGTTTAAGATTTTTTTTCTCCAAGGAAAACTGCCTATTGGCAAAGGTGTGATCTTTTGGTGTTTTTATGATGATCCCCTGACCCTAAACTTGATTTGGGGAAAGGACTGAGTTTTCAACGTTCATCACTGAGGCTTCAGTGCATGTAATGGGCACTTCAGAAAACTATTCCACTGCATGACCTGAGAGAGGGGGGGGAAGAAAAATCACATATTTAAATACACATTTCCTTTACGGAAAATGGCCTACGAGACAGGAAATTTCAAATTTGCAATGATTTGTTTTCATTAACCATGATTAAGAGACTCCGTTAGCTCTTCTGTGAATGGGAAAGGGGCAGGGGGTCGAGCTCTATATTCATCACAAGGCGAGGACATTAAGTCAATCAATTACAACTGTTCCATATGAATACTAATGTGCTCGATGGGTCAGCTGTTAAACGATGTGGAGGAGAGTGGGGTCGTAACCCAGCATATAGATCATCTACTGCATACAGTGAAACACCCTCTCCTCTGAACATGCATTATTGATTTCAGATGTGGAGTCAACTTAGATTAATCAAATGAAATAAACTAAACACTCTATTAAAGTAAGCCAATTTTGAACTAAAACTTTAGAAACTAAAGCAATGTTTTAGCTTACCTGCTATGTTGTTGAATCCATTTGTCAAGATTTAGTCACTACATGTCATTGTTAGACTTAGACATTCTTAGACTATACTTCATAAATGATGAATGCAATGATTCATTTCCATGATGGATGGCAACTTTAAGATTTTTTTAAATGGAAATGTTTCATGAATAAGATGTAGGCTACTATCATTGCCATCAGTTGCTGAAATATTTTATCAGCATTCTTCCACAGAATCCATAGGCTACTAGCCATAGCTGATCTATGGTCAGTCCCACAATCTAATGGAACTTAATTAATAAAAAGAGGAATTCTGGCCACTCAAAAAGTAGCCAGCACAACATTTGGATGGTGATAATCACTGAAGAGAGACACTTACATTTCCTAGAACTTGTTCCTCAATATTTCATTACACAGTCTAACTAATCACGTGCTTATCTAACATGTCCTCCTAGTGCCATAGTGTCCTGGGGGCGAGTGATTCACTTCCTCCCGCTGCGAGTGGGCCAAGCTCCAGCTCCATTTCATCTCCTTGGGCTCCCTGCTCCTCAGACGGCTGCTTGCGGTCATTCGTAGGCCTAATGTAAGCAGTAGCTAACTAGCTGCTTATATCATTCCCCACTGTATGCACTATGAAGTCATGCCTCTGGCTCTTGGTTGCAGTTAGCGCCGATTACAGCCCAAAATCACTCATCCGTTTTTGGGTGTGGGTGAGTACATGCAGATGGATTTGAGGTACAAATATTTGCTGGCTCTCTGTGTTGTAAAGTAAAGCAAAGCCTTAACTGAAAAGTGTATTAGCTGTAATACTCCACCGTGTCAGTTCCAACCCCCATGCTTTGCACTACCTCCTCTCTCTCTCTCTCTCTCTCCCACTCTATCCAGCTTTATGGCATTTGGCAGTCTGCTCACAGCCATATGCCAGATGAGGAAATAATATGAAAATGCTTAATGCAGATCGTAAATGTTCCAATAGTTTATAGCATATAGCCCCTGTGAATTTTGCTTTAGGAATTAAATATCAGTTGTCAAAAAAGCAACTGACACATTTGGATATAAGATTGCATTTACTCATAGTGTGTTTTAAAATGATGTTTAGATTACACTGGACACAGCTGAATGTTTTGCAGTCTCCCTGAGCGATCAATAGTGTGATGCTTTTAAAATGACAGTATAAGGCCTAACAACTAGATGACCTAACTTTGTCAAGCAAATGGTCACACCATGCTGACCAGAAGCCACATGGCCTTGCCGATGTTAAGGTTGGAAGTGGAGTGCAGTGCACTAGCTGGAAAAGTAAAACCTGCATCAGTATGAGACATTTACTTGCTTAGGAAAACATCCTGTCTGACTGCAGGTTTTGTAATCCAGCTTGAATGCTATGAATCTCTGTGAACCCTGGGTTTTCAGGATTGTTTTTCACTGAAAAGAGAGAATGACCTATGGCTATTCATCATTGATACTGTAACTGTAGCGTCGGTGGATGTTCATGTCTAACGTTGAATGAGTGTCTCCCAGAATGCAGTGCGAGTGAATGCTATAAGGTGTAATGTCGGTTATAATTTGTAGTTGCGTTTACCATGTTGTGTAGTTGTTAGCGTGTTAGTCTCTTTGGTTGTACCCCATGTGTTTATCCTCGTGTTGATGTGTGTGGTAAACCCTTGTGTGTTGCATGTGCGGCTGAGACTACCCCTGTGTTGCCCTATGTAGTTGTCTGTGTACAAATGAGTCTTTCTGTTCCAATAAATAGGAGTCCTGGCCAAAGGTGAATCTTGTCTGAGGATGAGATCGCTACAATACTATTATGAATTACAGCATCAATATTTAGTGAAAAAATCTTCAAACCTCTTGCATATTTCATAACCATTTCAGATCTATTTTCACCAAACAAATTCTGGACTCCCATCCGACATGTGTATGTGTCTGGTCCCACTGTCATACCCTGTGGTGTCCTGACTTGTTTGCAGGTCATATAATACCATGGCCCTCACCCAGACTACATCAGGGGCAGTTTTTAGAGGCTGGTAAATCACACAAGCAGAGCATATAGAGATGGTGTACAGAGAGAGAAATCAACATTGGGGAGAGACGCTTATGATTCAAATCTGCTGCATGCTTGATGAAACACCATAAATTACCACAAAGACCCATTACAATAGAGTTTTTATTGTGCCTAAGAATTCAAACTTTTTCCAGTCCTCCAGTGAGGAAACTCTAGATTTATGATGGAGAGCCGTTTTGGCTGATTGTGAGTGGAGAGGATGAGTCTCTGCTGATTTGAGCGAACGCTATGATACAGTAATTTCTCCGGCTCAGAGGGCGTGCGGCTCCAAATCCCTGTCCCTTTCTCGCTCTCTGTGCCCAGTGTATGGCATGACGCCGCACAGCCTTCTGTAGCTCAGCTGTTAGTGAGTCCAACACAGAACCACAGAGCCACTGAGAGAGGCTAGCAGACCTCTGACATCTGCCGTAAGCCAGTGAGGACTTTAGGTGGTATTCACCTATATTACAATACAATAAAACAAATGGAGCAACATTTCCTCTTGGGGAAACAAGATGGATTTCATGACTGACACTTTCAGGCTTCTATTACTCTGACAGGAATATACATGTGTGTGATCGGGCCATGTACAGTGCACATTCTCACAGCTCGCGCTAGTAAAACAAAGTACCAGGGCTATAAAGATCAGTGTGTGTCACAACAGCGCCAGCTCAGCGGTCTGGGAGGCCCCCCCTGGTTCAGGAAGAAGGTCATGAGAAAGCGAACCTGAATGCTCTCAGGGTAACAAAACGCACCCAGCGCTCAATGAGCCGCAGTTTCATTTAGTCAAATGCTGCATATGAAACCGTTGGGCCATTATAGCCGTCAGCGGGGAGGGTGAGGCCATCTGCCATTTTAAGTATGCAGATCAGCACAGCGAGCCGAGGTCCGAGGCCTATTTCCTGCCATCAGGTTCACTCAGAAGTCACGAACTAAGTGGTCTCTGAGCCTCGGCGAGACCCTGAGCGCGCTAGAGGCCATGCTCAGTTTCACACCGTAGCGCAGCTCCGGACTTGACAGGGGAGGCCCTTCCAACAGATGAAATGTGCTACTGCCACTTTTGTCTCGCGAGCTCATAAAACGCAACCACACATGCATGGACCATGAGACTCCTCGTGAAAGTTAGATCTTCGTGGAGGATCTTGCCAATGGAAACAGCGGTTGACAGAAAAACAGAAGTGGGCCTGAAGGACATTCTTCTCTTTATGGCAGATCCATCATCTTTAGGTCACCGCATGGTTTATGTCAGTGGTATTATTCCACAAATGATAATATTTTGAATTTGTGGAGTGTGTTTAACCTTTTCCCCCTCCTCAATGCAACCTGGGACCTGGACTCATGGCTGTGTAAGACGGAGCGCGGGTGTTACGAGAGCTGTTGAGAGCTCCCAGACCTGGGGCATTGTGGTTGCCTGAGGCTGCGGCGTTGTGTCTTTTGTGCAGGAATATTGTCTGTCAGACACCGTTCTAAATTACTCTAGATCATCCTGTATCCAGAAGAGGGAACTGAGGTCCCTTTGGTGGCTGATAGAAAGTGACAGCATTGCTAAATGACCACAACTCAGCCTAGTCAGGTGCTTCAATAAAGTTTGTGCCATAGAAGGACTTATTTTTGCCTCATTTTATTTTCAAAAAATGAGAAAAAGGAAAACTAGCTACTTGTTAAAAACACATATCAGGTACCATTAGGATACAGCCAACACTTTGAAGCATAAAAACAAATTGAATGTGGAAAGAAATGATAAATAGAACATGGTCATGGTATTTGTCGAGATTTGATCTGCTATATTTTCAGCATGAGTGGCCCTAAATATCACTAAAGGCTACAAAAGGAGCATGTCAGGGTATTTGGCTGCTTATGGTACTAGAGTGGCACAAGTCTGGTGGACCACAATTCTGTACCTCAGTAATGTCAGTCTCTGCAAAGTTAGTCATGTTATTATGCCTCTACCCACTATGCCATACTTGACAAAATGACTGACGATACTATACTGCACATTATACTGTGCATTACTCATTGCTTGTGTGATATCTCCTAGATATGTTTAGGTATTTTGATCCACATTCACACATTGTTTACCCATTATAGACGCTCCAAGCTGTGATTAGGTGTTCAAGGTCAAGGTTATGAGGTCAAAGGTCAAGTTTGAATTCTGTACAGGGCATGTACACGATTATAGCAGAGCAACAACGGATTGTGTGCAGTTAATGTAACATTGTCATACAACTGAGAGCTATGTGAATGTTTTGTGATGGCTAAATTTGTCTTATTTGCCCTGTAAATTGCAATCCTTTCATGTGGAGGCCTTTTATCTTTACATTTTTGTCACTTTTAACATTAACCTTTCAAGGTAGAATTAGGGAGCTCTGATTCCATACAACACATTAAGAAGTTCTGCTCTCCCTTCCAAACATCTGATGGAGAACAGTAGAAAACACCAAGTCCCTATGCGGTGTGGTGTCTCCTATTAATCGCATTGTGACACGAGACGGTATAGACAAGGCCAGTGTGTTTGCTATTGTAGAATCATGGATAATGTCCTCCAGCTCTCATTAAGGTAAACAAACGGAACTCAGCTTGGCTCTGCACTGATGGATGGTGGGAGTTCAGTGCTCTTTCTCTATAAGCACAGCAGTGATGAACTATTGATGATGAGCTGATTATTTTCAAACCACAGACAAAAATTAAATCCCGCAGCATCAATCATTCAGGTCATGTGTGATTGCTTGCTCCAGAGCGTTGACATTTGGACGTCTGAGCCTTTCCTCTCATTACTCTCACATATGACTGGGCCAACTGATGGCTTTGTGTGTAATTATGCTCTACTATCTTAGTGTCTTATCATTAGAACATTAGTTTAATTCACTGTTGGCAAACAGCACCCAGGCCATTATTGATGTCTGAGTCTCACTTGAGTATTATTGTGGAAGTGGTTGAGGGAATACCGAATCAGACATGTTATGACTTTCATTTCCAATATAAATCTACTTAAGTAACAATTTAAACAATGCTGGATTTTTGAGGAATACACATGGCTTTCAGTGTTGGTTTAAACCCACAATGTAACAACACTATATGCTACAGTAGTATTTGAGAATTCTTCAAAGCACTCAAAGTGCAACCACATTTGAGTAGCATAAACTTGTGGTGAATGTAATTTATAACCAGATTGAAAAAAAACAGACATTAAAATACTGTCTTCTTTTCACTAAAGAAAATATGATTGAATCAGTACTGCAATGATGGAGTAAAGAAAACCTATTGTATTCTACATGTCATCCTGAACAGCACAGATAAGTATTACTAAAGTTTCCCTGGACATTTCAATGGAAAAATCTTGACATACTTCATCCATGTGCACATTTTCCCTGTTTCCCTTTCTTGAAAAATCTTTTTGACACTAATATCGGAATTTTGGTATTAAAATGCTTCCTTGATGATGCATTTGAAAATAATCAGTCTTCTAGGTCTGCCTAATGTGAAGGCTTTTTTTGTAAAGAACAGAGGAGACGTCCATGTTTTGTCTCAAACTGAAGCAAAGGAATACAATAGGGTCAAGTACAAAAGTCATGGAAAGCTAGAGGTACAGGAGGTCAGAGCCATTGCCTCAGAATACTTTCCTCTGCTCATCACTCTTATAGAATCTCTTTATTTATCACATTTACTTCATCTGATCATCACTCTTATATAATCTCTTTATTCATCACATTTACTTCATCTGCTCATCACTGTTATAGAATCTCTTTCTTCATCAGATTTACTTTATCTGATCATCACTCTTATAGAATATCTTTGTTCATCACATTTAGTTCATGTGTTCATCACTCTTATAGAATCTCTTTATTTATCACATTTACTTCATCCAGTGTTTCCCACAGAATTTAATTCCATTTTTGGTGGTTAGTTTGCAGAATTACAGAATTACTTGAATACAACAGTTTTTAACAAATTAGCACAGCATGGTTATGATGCTGACCAGATTTAAGCACAATTTAGTACAACCTGGAAAATCATTGTGTGATGGTCAATGTTGATATTGTGGTGGGCCGCCACAAATAAGTAAATGTATGGGAAACACTGTCATCTGCTCATCACTCTTATATAATCTCTTTATTCATCACATTTACTTCATTTACATGTATTCATTTGGCAGACGTTTTTATCCAAATCGACCAAATCGATTCCAGCTACAGTGCAGAGGCAACCTTTGCTAGTAATTATTACTGCATCTGACAATACTAGTACTAGAGGATAAAAGTGGCGACATTATAAGTAGCCTACTAGCCAGAGTGTGATAGAAGGTGGTAGACTGAGATAGAGGATGGTAGAGAGGGAAGTGCGTGGGAAGTGCAAATGTCAGCAAACGGGGGGAGCTGTGGCGTAAGCGGCTGTCTGTACCACACACACACACACACACACACACACACACACACACACACACACACACACACACACACACACACACACACACACACATACACGAAATTCAAAATGAAAGCCCAAATTCCCATAGAGACCCGGGTTCAAATCCAAGCGGTGGGCATTTCCCTGATGATCCAAAAGACTGATGATTTTGCTTTAAATATATGCTCCGACTCAATGCAAAATTACTATTTTTATTTATAGTGATATGACTGGCATGTATGGACAGTTGTTAGGGAGAGTTGTGCAGATTTCTCCCTGGTGGCTGTTGAAGCTATAGAAACCCCTTCTCCCATCTCTGGAGACACATGTAAATGTTATGATAAGAATATGAGCGCAATGTAATTTATGCATGCAAAGTCAAGCCACTAACTCCAGAGTGGAATGTGGGATCCCATTTTCCAGCGCTGCTGCTCCTGCCCTACCTGTTGCCTCCAGACTAGCGTTAGCCCTCAAGTTCCTATTTCTGTTGCCCCTGAATTTTCTGCTGTGTCCCTCCTGTCATTTGAGCTGGCCTTTTGTTTCTATTGGCCATAGAGCTGTTATCATAGACCTTACCTCACACAGTCCAGGCCTACAGCTGAACTAACTCAAGACCTCCGTCATACATGAGTGGTGTCATTTAGAGTTGGCTTACAAAGGGCTACTAGGTCAGCTGTTATGAAGAGAGGGCATTTATTCATGTCAAAACCATTATACTTTTTGCATCATAAATCACAAATAATCATGGTTTTATGTTTTTATTCAGTAAATTGACAACAGTATTTTTCAGTTAGTGGACAGAAGATATATGTGGATGAAGGAAACTCACACTTTAGTGTCAAACAAAAGGTGTGTGTGTGTGTGTGTGTGTGTGTGTGTGTGTGTGTGTGTGTGTGTGTGTGTGTGTGTGTGTGTGTGTGTGTGTGTGTGTGTGTGTGTGTGTGTGTGTGTGTGTGTGTGTGTGTGTGTGTGTGTGTGTGTGTGTGTGTGTGTGTGTGTGTGTGTGTGTGTGTGTGTGTGTGTGTGTGTGTGTGTGTGTGTGTGTGTGTGTGTGTGTGTGTGTGTGTGTGTGTGTGTGTGTGTGTGTGTGTGTGTGTGTGTGTGTGTGTGTGTGTGTGTGTGTGTGTGTGTGTGTGTGTGTGTGTGTGTGTGTGTGTGTGTGTGTGTGTGTGTGTGTGTGTGTGTGTGTGTGTGTGTGTGTGTGTGTGTGTGTGTGTGTGTGTGTGTGTGTGTGTGTGTGTGTGTGTGTGTGTGTGTGTGTGTGTGTGTGTGTGTGTGTGTGTGTGTGTGTGTGTGTGTGTGTGTGTGTGTGTGTGTGTGTGTGTGTGTGTGTGTGTGTGTGTGTGTGTGTGTGTGTGTGTGTGTGTGTGTGTGCTCTAATGTTCTATTATTTTTATTATTCTCCATAGTCCATGTCAATTGTTATTATTATTACTATTAATTGCTAATTTTCTGATGTAACTACTGCTTTGGCAACATTGTAACACTTACAGTCATGCCAATAAAGCTCATCAAATTGAATTGAATTGAAATTTAATTGAGAGAGAGAGGTAGTAGCCCTCATTGCCCTGTAGTTTGCATTTCTTTAACTGAATGATAAATAATGATCAATCTATATTACATGTATTAGTACATATGAGGGTCACTGATGTGTAACGTCCAGAGCTTCTTATTTTTGTCCACAGTATGACTCCACATGCTTACCTGTACTACATGTGTCTTTGACATTTAGCAACACTAATATACTGGAAAACATGTTGCCTACTGTTTTGCTTTGATGCCAGTTAAGACTGAGTAGTGAAACCACAAGTCAATCACTGTGGTTAAATAAATATATTAAAAAAACATTAGTCCAATGTTCATAAGCTGAAATTGCTCAGCCTTGTTGTTTAGCTGTCTAGGAGATGCGATCCTGAAGCAAACGTTCCTCTGGATGCTGGCTAAGCTTTCCACAACAGGCCAGTTTCCACAGCAGTGCGTTGATATTACATCCCTTTAGCAGTCTGTGGGGGAATATGTAATGGCATGCACAACATCCAAACAAAACATGAGAAACATGAGAGTGCTCTGTCTCTCTGTATCAAACCAGGATCTGCAGAGCCAAAACATATTTTCACCTTCAGTAAATGTCATACGAGTGCATTCTTTTTTTTCCAAACAAGGATAGGGAACTATGATTTATGGAGTTTGGAAATTAAACTGGCAATTAAGGGATCCGCTATCCAAACATTATCGTATGTCGACCCCTATATCCATGTCAGCGCGACAGGGTCAGCCCAACACAAACACATGAGCTCAGGGGCGGGCAGCGAGGACGAGAGGGAGCCAGGGTGGCCCGCTGCTGCGACTCGAGTCAAACTTTATGTGCACAGATTTACGGATGTACAACCTGGCAGAGGTCAGCTGGAGAAGTGTGAAAAAAGTCAAGTGTGCTCATATTTTGCAAGTGTTGAGAGCCCTCAGGAAAATTCAAATTCTAGTTAACAGCTGTTCAAACACCCAACTATAGTTAGTTAGAGAGAGAGCCCACTTGGGTTGTAAAACTCCATAAAAGTGCCTTGTCTACTTAGAGGGGAGCATGGCAGAGATATCCCCATTTTCCTTAGTGTCAGAAAATGTGTTGCACAAAGTGATATGGTCAGGTAAGCAGTGAATGTTGTCTGATAACTTACACAGTATGAGCACATCAAGGTTATTATATCAAGAGTTTTTAGATTGTCTTTTCCTCTTAGAGGTCATTGTTTACATTTTAAAAGAACAACGACAAGTGTTTGTTATGATCTTTCAGTGCAACCCTCTTTCTGTGGACTGTAAGTGCTAAAGCGTTCACCGTCCAAGTAACTAACTACTTGTTTTTTACCATTAGGGGGCAGTTCTGATTGGCTGTCATGACTCACTCCACTCATGATGGCCCTTCTAAATTTAACTGTAAAATACAACCAGACCTTTCAAACAGGGAAAACCCTAACAATGTTTGCCTCAAGGTTTTCCTAGAATTCCACTAAAGAGATACCGTAAGTCCTCACATTTAATAAGTTGTGGATTTTGTCTTAAATTAACTAAATAGGCCTACCTTTCTTCATTCATTCATGTTGCATTTTGTGATTTGGGTCATTTTCCACATTTTGCAGGTTACTTTTACCTTGCATGTGTTTTCAGACTAAATTAGCATTCCCACATGGCTTTTGATCATTTTACCCTCTCCTTTAATTGTCTTTAAACCAAGTTTCACCTTGTGAGCTTCTGTCAGCTACGGCTGTTATGAGGGTTTGATGATGATGGTTATGGTTACTACACAGATGCTCTATTCAAAGCGACTTCTAAATGTATAGTTGAGTGGGATCTGGATTAGCTCTGAAATACATTTGTAAATACTGTATTCTCTTTGAAGATAGCATCACACTATCAGAACATAATTACCTGACCAAGTCACATATAACCTCAGAAACACAACAGACCACTAGAGGAGATACTAAGCTCTGCCAATTCTCTAATTAGCATTACAAATGTAGCCAAAAGCTCATTCTCCATATCTGCTTCATCTGATGTTAGGGTTGGCCCTGGTCCTCAACATATTTACTATATGAGAGCACATAGCCATAAAACATGTAATTAACCCCATGGCATTCTCTCTTTCACTAACAGCGGTGGGTGTGCATGAAGCTAAATCAACATCTCCTGAATCCGGACCATTCCGTGTCCTTGCCTATCCTGCAGGCTGTTTTCGCCAGACACAGCATCACCTGCTATAATCCAACTGATTAGTTCCCTCTAATTGGATCAGAATGCGAAAAAATGACTCCATCAATGCCAGAGTTGAGCAGCCATCCGCGCATCATGAGTGCCATGTGTGGCCGATAACTTTCTCTCTTCCATGGTTTCTTTCAGATTGAATGCATGCTCTTCATAATGAGCTGCGTGTGATCCACCGTGAACCACTGTAAACACAAATCCCCTCTGTTGGATGACACGGGTTCACTTCACACTGCAACGTCTAAGGTTTCTCTTCTGAGCTTAAGGGTGATTATTCCACATTAAAATAGAAAACACTGCAAAGCTATATTAAATGTCATTGTAATAACAAAGGTGGAGGTGATAGATTAGCCATTTGATCCACGTGGACATGCACACATAAACACACAGCAGACATGACAGACACTCATTTATTTGACTATTTCTCTCCTTCAGGTCATATATGATCTTGGATTTACACAGTGCCAAACCTACGGCAGGTAGATTGATTGAACTCTTACTGTATTTGCCTTTGGAGCGCTCAGCTGAGGTTACATTTCTGAAGCAACAGTGCCTCAGACTACAGCCATGTATCTTGGGCAAATATTTGGAGCACATCCTCATTACAAATTCAGGAACCAATAGGCTTTGACCTGCCAGCATAACGAGCCAATGGTAGCTGTGTACATCATCTGTCCCACAGAAATCCTCTTCTCCATCTGTTCAGCACCACTTAAACTGCCAATCTCGGCGACATGACTTATGTCAAATGGAATGGAATGATTTTTTTCCAGCAAACTGCAGATAAAAATGAGTGGCTCCATCTGGTCCCCCTGGACAGAGGTGTTTGGGTTTAGTGTGGGACCACGAGCCCTCAGCTGAGCAAACACACCTGCTTTCCCCGTCTTCATCGGCGCTGGACAGTCTTAACAACTCTGCTGTGAGCCTCAGACCCGGCTATTATTGCAGATTACACTGGGCTCATTTTTGTCTGTTTAGAAGTCTCAACAATGACAAAAAACTTGCCAAAGAGGCAAGTATCATTTGTATAATTTCCTTCAGTTCCACCGTGCCAAAACCCTTGTTTACTGCTAATTTTGTAACTGAATAGCTATTGTCAGTAACATAGCAGCTGTACTCTACATAGCATTTGATGTAACATGTTAAATGTTTCAACACCAATATAATTTAATGAAAAAGAAGAGAGCAGACTAGGCTAGTGTAAAAACCCTTAGCAATAGGGCCAGTACTTCTCAGACTTTAGTGAGTTGTGTTTCCTGCCATCCAGTCTTTAACCTCGCATTTTACCATGATCTCTCAACAGGACAAAAACTGATGTCCTGATGGCACTTGTCCATTCAACCCTCCATCCACCCACCCACCCAGACACACACACACACACACACACACACACACATAGTCCTGGATCTAAGCATAATCTGTTCTTTGACACAGTCTCTGTGGCCTCATCATTTGGTGTGTTATTAGTGTAGTGTCATTTAATGAGACAGCAGTGATGCGCTCTGTCTGGTCTAGCTCTGTAAAGCTGTCAGTGGTCCGTCAGAGCTCGGAGTTCCAGAGAACACAGAGGGAAGTCAGGCTGGCCCAGACCACTCTGCGGAGAGACAGAGAGTAGAACGGCCAGATTTGCAAATCACGTTTTTAATTAGGGGGAATATAACTTGGATATGAATCAGTCTGGCATCCGGTGAACTGGATTTTATGTTCATTTAATGGTCAATTAGGTAATACATCAGTATTCTGCATAAGTCACCAAATCATCTGGTAATTCATAAAAAATCCGAGAGGAATGTAGAATGAGTGAGAGAGAGTATGTGTGCACCCGCCCATTAGTCTACTTTTACACATACGCACCGTGCGCGCGCACACACACACACACACAATCAACATAAAATGTTTAATGAATATTTTAATGTGTTAGGCTACTTACAGTATCACTATTGAGCCGAGGCTGGTGCGGATCATGCTTTACTGAAACCTATCTGTGCATTCTGCACTCGTCTATTATTACTCAAGGCCTTTCGCTATAGGCCTAGGTTTTTCTTGTGGCTAATGATTTTTAGAGGGTGTAAGATAGCGATTTTTGTCAGCAGCAGCACATGCAAGTTAACGTCAGTGCATAGTCTTTTAACAAGGAAGTGCAGTAAGCTAACCTATCCTTTCTTCCGACCATGGAACTATAGTAGCTTGCAGACCACACCTTCTGCCACACCCCTGGTATAAGGCTAAATAAAAGTGAGCGCATGGCGCAAAATTCGTCACTGACTGACTGACTTAGATAAGAATAAGCTTTGCTTGCTGTTTGTTTCTGATAGTCAAAATAGAGCCCTCTGAGTTGCAAACTGATAAAATGTAGCCTACTTGTGAACAAATACTGCCTCTACTGGCAGTTGGATGGACGAGGGGAATGGTGGAACTTTGAAGGGCCCATTCATCTCCTATCTAAGTGGATGGAGTGATGGATGCACTCCTGTGAGATTCTTTGAATGATTAGGCTTATGCTTGGCCTCTGCTAGTTCCTTCTACTGCAAATAATGTGCCCATGCAGAGCAGGCCTAGTTGACGAAGGCGAAATTAAAAATGTCATGGATTTGGATTTTGTTTTGATTGGCATAGCCTAAAGTTCTCAAAAGAAGGTTATGTGATTGTGACAATCATCACAATTCAGTGGTAAACTGATAAACTGTTGATGCAGGACTTCTCGACCCATCAGAGTAGACTCTCCCTAACAGTCTGTATACCTACACTAAGTATCTTCCTGGTTGATGTTTGGAGGACTGGTCTGTCTGGCACGCCCACTCGGCTATGATACGCTCTCGCTGAGTAGAAGCACATGATTAGGCGTGTTTACCTGCACTGTTTTGTGCAGTCATACACTACATGACAGCGGTTTCACCATAACGATTGAGAAATAGCATTACTGTACAGAAACATTAATGACACTCCCGTAACCTTCTGAATGTTGCCGTCTTCATCATTTTGCCTTTGAGACTGACTGGCCTGCAGGGATCGGATTAACTTCGTGTAGCACCTTCTAGGAGAGGAGAGCTAGCTACACACTAAAACGGTAAATTTAACCAGACAAGCTTATCTTGGGTTGAATATGTTATAGGTCCTGCATTCGTTGAATCGTATAGGTTGTAAGGAGAGTGTCGTGTTCTTAAAGCTAGGGAAAATAGGCTAAGTTAGCTGCTAACAGTTAACAGACACCAAAGCTTGACGGCTGTTTAGCTAGAGCTAGCAGTTGTCAGCAGCAGCACATGCAAGTTAACGTCAGTGCATAGTCTTTTAACAAGGAAGTGCAGTAAGCTAACCTATCCTTTCTTCCGACCAGGGAGCTATAGTAGCTTGCAGACAGTGATAACACAGCCGGGTATCCAATAGTCTCTCATTTATATTCTTGTTAGATGTAATTTATGAAATGCGTCGCAGTTATCATGCAAATGTTGCCTGATAGTGTTTTGGGTGATAAGAAACTCGATATGTCAAGGTGGCTGAAAGTGAAATGCACGCATACCCCGTGACAAACACCGCACCTGGACGTTCTTATTTACACAGGGAGGTTAACAGAAGAGGGGACGGTTCTGGAACGTCATTCCTCGATGCATTCCTAATTCGCCACCGTTAGCCTTTCATCAGGCCAAATGGAGGACTTGGATGTGGACCGTGAGTAGACCTATGATGTTACAGTGCTTCTCTGACAGGAACCCATTGTGCATGTAACAGCACGAAATTATATGTTCCTGAGTCATAGGTCTTGTGTGTAAAGTATGTCACCTTCAGAAGTTATCATCCACAGATGACACACCCCTTGTTTATAGTACCATTGCATTTTAACATTAGGGTTGAGAACAAAGTGAAGTTAAACTACAGGTAGCCTACAGGTGAAGGCTGGTTGAAGCTCTAACTTTTCTGTCTGTGTTTGTCTTGCCCAGAGGTGACCCTGGCATTGCTGGACGCCGCTAATGACAAAGACTCATTAGTGCAGGAGCAGGTGCGGAAGTCCATACTAACTCTGGGCAGCCAGCAGCCAGAGAGGGTCCTCTCCATGTGCCAGGACTACCTAGTGAAGCATCCTAAGGTCAGTCACTGCTACCAGTGGTTAGAAAGGAATGCTGTTTTCTTGTTGACAGGAATTCTTATAAGGACCTGTACATGATTGTACAATGTGTGTAGCCCATATGTGCAGAGTTTATGTGGAGCCCATTGTATGATTGACATCTTTATCATATCATAAGACCTGTAGACACTGCTGTGTAAGCACTGGTCCTCTCCTATACACGTATAGAATTGAATTTCCCCTGGGGATCAATAAAGTATCTATCTATCTATCTGTATAGACAAGCTGTGTCTTCTGTAATTGATTGATCCCAGTGTGATAAACTGTTGGCAGGGGAGATACCTTACCCTGTTCTCTCTTGTCATGGTGATCTTGTGGTTTTCATGATGATGTCACATGGCATCATGTGAGCGCTGGCGTGTATCAGTTCAAAACAGGAAATCAGGCAGCGGGAGGACCAGCTTCCAGTGATATTGCTGTCACGCTGTTGCTCTGATGATGAAAACCTCAGATTATCTGCTTTTTTCTGTGGTATTGCATAGGGGTGTAAAGGTAAACATATTCCATTTAGGTCCAGGACATTAGGTCAATACAGATATGTACCAAATCAAATGTTTAAACTGTTAATCAACAGCAGGCATTTTTGCGTGTGGACCATGTACCAAATTTGAGTTTCCACACAAACATATTAAGCGGCAGACCATATGTCAGTTTAGTTCATTAAAGCCAAAAAAACATTTGACACCTTTTCAAAATACTATTCCTGATTAAATGTGTTGAGCATCAGCAATATTGTTAGTGAATGTTAGGGGTAGTACTAGACTTACTACCCCAAAAATTACTGTTACACTTCTAGTATTGCACAGTGCTGCTCTGGAGGAAGTGGTAGGCCTAACTTATGATGCTAACAAGACTAAGCATGTAATAAAGCTGTGTGACTAATGTTTGAATCCCAGTGTTTTTGACTTTGCAAACCCTTCAGAGTGACGCAAGATCCCAAAGCCAGTTTCACCTGAATGACACGATTTGCTCCCTTCTCCCTTTTCCCTTTGCAGCTGATTGTTGGACATAGAGTTGTCATACTGCAGACTATTGAGCTTGTGGTGAAAAGCAAGATCGATGAGATCAGTTACCCTAAAATCAAGAGCGTAATTTCTCTGGCCTCAGATGAAATGACAAGGTCAAAGGTGAGGCAACCCCACTATGAAAGCTTTTGGTGGTTGTGAATAACAGATTTGCTTATGGAATGATCTATGCAAAACAAGGCCTCTGAACATTAATTGTCATAATATCATACTATTCTAATTATACATTACATTATACAGTAAGAAGGTTAAGATGTTTTTCTGAACTGTGCAATATTTCCTTTTTTCAGGAGGTGGTTCCAGATTGGCAGCAGGCAGCTAGCAACATACTGGTTGCAGTTGGTAACAAACACATTAATGACATAATGGAGGAGATCCTAAGCAAGTTCCAGCCAGGGGTCCTACCGCATTTCTTTGTGGTCCAAACATTAGCCAGTCTCTCTGATTCTAATGGTGAGATATGCAACACGTCTTTTGTAATAGTTTGCTTTCAAAAGCAGGGTAACACAATAAACATGTTTTTGTAACCTATTTTGTTGACACGGTGCTCTGAAAAATGTATTTACTTTAGGTGTCATGCTCAGTGTTGAGTAAATGTTGCATAAATAATTAACTGCATCCACTCCCATATATAGAATATAAAGAATCCCTTATATGTTTATATATATCTTAGTTATATGTCTTAGTTTTTAGTAGTTAGAGCTGTAAGAATCTAAAAAGAGCTACAGTGTGCACTATGTGAGATCTGTTTAAAACAGAATGCTTAAAATGTATATTTAATGTGCACTAAAATATAAATATATATTTGTTTGTAGTTTATGGAATGGTTCCCTTCCTCAATGCCATTCTGGGGACTATGCTGCCAATGCTGGGCATGGCTAAACAAGACAATATGAAGTGGGTGTTCTCCTCTGGTGAGTGAACTTGATAATATTTATTTCAAGGTTGCTAGGGCCACCATGAGTTTATTCAGTTATTGGTTGGTGTTGCCTTTGTTTTTCTAAAAAAGAATAAAAAAAAATTGTGTCTTTGGCCATGTTAGGACAGTGTTGCGTTGTGCACTGTGACTCACTGTGGTGAATCTGTTCCTTCTCTCCCTCTGCCGCAGCACTCTCGCACTTCAGTGAGAGCATTCTGGAATACCTCGCCAACTTGGACAAGGCCCCGGATCCCACAGTGCGCAAGGACACCTTCTCCAGCGAGATCTACGCCTCCTATGACATCCTCTTCTCCAACTGGCTCCAGAGCCGCGATTCCAAGGTACACTTAACCAGGGAGAGCACAGCACCAATTAGAGCTAATCCAGTTTGTGCTCAAGGGCTGTTCTTTTGTTCAAATAGAAGTCACGGAATGCCGTCTGGCCCCTGATCTCCCTCTCTGAAGAAGTCTCTCTGCAGTGTCTAGAATTAGCTCCGACTGCTTCATATTAAAGATCCTCCTGGAGTTTTAGACTGAATTTAAAATAGAGGAATAATGATAGCATGGGAGTATTCACTTTCAATTAGATCACCCTTAAAACTGTGTACATGTTGTACATCGATGAGTAACCAGAGTTGCATCATTCAAGCATTGTAGAGGAAGAGAACTAGAAGCAGACGACTGCTTTGTTTACCCACTCATATTCTGCCAACCCTACTCTACCTCGAATTAGGCCTCAATTCACAAATGCTCTGGACACTCTTAGTCCACTTTCAATTTCCAAGGGATGTAACCAGTGGTGAAATTAAATGTAAGTTATACAGTAAGTTCCTACTGAATCCTTTTGGAAGTACAGCAAACATATTGTTCTTGTAAACAGAAGAACAACAGATTTTAATGCAGTTGTTTACTCAATTTGAATGAAAATACACATCTGTGTCGTTTAATATGGACACCATCAACACAGCCATTGGTTATGTACATTGGTTAAGTGGTGTCCACTGTCCTGCTCTGTCCATGCTGGATAAAGCTGCTAAGATTTGACTGGTCTCCATTCATTATCATCTCACTCCTGACCAATTAATCAGCAAAGGGAATGAGTACCACCCAGTTGTGGACAGTTTTATCTTTCCACACAATGTTCTCATCTTTTTAGTTATATTTCCGGGCCTTTTAGATTTTATATCATAGGACAGTGAAGAGATGAGAATGAATGAATAAGGGAGGAAGATGGGGAGTGGGTTAGGCCCAGACTCAAACTGGTATGGAACTCTCCACGCACTCTCACCTTTTTTACCCGTTACCTGTTTGCATCCCTGTTTAACATAGTGTTAGGAGTGGGAGTGGCCCCCTTGTTTCGTGCATAACTCAAAGCCACAGTGTGGCCAGAGCAACACTCTAGATTATTGAGGATGTGAAGTATGTTGCATCAGCCTCACAGATAAGCCCAGTTTAACTGATTTTGTGTTACTAAGTGGAGACCTGACTGTGTTGTGTGTCGTGCTGTGCACCCCAGCTGCGTCTGACTGTGGCGGAAGCTCTGGGGCCTATGAGCCACCTGATGGCACATGATAAGCTGGAGGAGCAGTTGCCCAAACTCCTACCCACAATCCTCTCTCTCTACAAGAAGAACCCCGAGCATTACATCATCAGCAAGGTAGGCCTCATGAGGCTTCACATGGATGCTTTCATTTTGTGAAACTCTGTAATCTTATATAGTAGTTTCATTTCAGTTCACAGTGCATGAGAAGTGCAGTGTTAATGATGTACGTTATGCACACGCTGCATTTGCTTCAAACACTTCAGTCTGTTCATATTTGGTCTGGAACAGGACAGATTACTTTAAGTTGTAGCTGCCCCTTGCTGACGTATAGACTTGTTGGTTAATGTGTTAATGTTTGAAAACTTTGGTTAAATGCTCACTAAGGCACATTTGTTGCTGTTGTATCCTGCTGTGCAGGATCCATGGTTGGGGAGTTATGTTGTTGTGTTTAGCAGTTCTGGGCTACAGACAGGGCATGTTGTACTGTGCAAGAGGGCCTGTCACGGATACAACATGAGGCACGTCTTGCGTCTGTCCCCTGCCCTGGTGTGCATTGTTGTTGTATCCTACACCATGTGGTGTTATATTGATAAAACAAGGCTGTTGATTGACCGCTGTGTCCTCAACCAGTAGCACAAGGAATAAAACATTTCCTGTGTGTAGCTAAAAACCTGAAATGGGGTGTATTGTGTCCTTTCAGAGTCTGTGCCAGATTCTAGATGCTTCTGTGAGCATGGGGAGCCGGGTGTTGGAGACTCAGCTGGACAGTCTGCTTCAGGCTCTGCACCAGCAGGTAGAGTATACATCACCAATGCTATCACACTCCACCTGGTAGAGCCTCACCGCCCCACCACCTCAGTGGATATCACTGCAGTGTCCCCTTACTTTTAAACTGCACTTGTCTGTCAGTCAAACTGTTATGCATTGTTCTGTTGTACTGATGAGACCATTCTATATGTGCAACACCTCAGTATTTATCAATTATGTCATATAATTTACTGGAATTAGATATGTATTGAATATTGCTAAAAATGTATATTGTACTGCATATTGACATAGTGAAAGTGGACTGTTGAAAAGCTGCATTGATATAAGCCTGTATACCTGTGTAGGCCATCAACTGGGCAGAGAGGTTCCTGTTAGAGTTTAGAGCCTTCCCTTTAGAGGTGTATCTGATGGGCTAAAGGGCTCAGAACATACAATAGGTGGAGAACAGCCATGCCAGACTTCTGTAGAAGTCATGAAGGGGTTCCAACTTATCCTCTTGTACAGTTTATGAATGAAAGCATCTCGGTCCCCTAATTCTGCACTAATCTCTCCCATTCTAGATTTGTGCACCCATGGACTACAGCAACCCTCCTACTGTGAAGAACCACAACGAGATCTTACGATGCTTCAGTATTCTAGGTAGGCACTGACCCGGGGACACATGTCTTCATCTTCACGTCTCTGTTTAGCACCTTTTGGATGAGGCCCTCCAGTGTTCTCAATCACAATCATTTGACCGGGCCAGTAATCCGGCCGTCATGTGATGGGGATTGAGTTAGGCCTCGGTAGTCTGGACACACAGTCAGCCGCCCGTGGCCCACTGGAGTAATGCATGTTTACTCTCAGGTGACACAGACTTCACGTGCCTTCAGTAAAAAACAGTCCACTTCCAGCTGGCAGCTCTGGTTCGCTAACACATTTACACCCAAGTGTTTTTGGTGCTGTGGTTCTAACCCAGAGCTACTGTACTGTTTGATGTTGTGAAATTTAGTTCTAGTCGGTGAGAAAAATGAATGTTCCGGACTTGCAACAGTGATGTAACTCTTGACTGCAGGATGAAAGCAGGATTTTCACTCTTTCTTTTTTCTTTGCCTCTGGCCCTGTGAAAAGTTGAACAAATATCAGAAACACCTGAGGCAAGATGGAGAGAAAGCATAGAAATATTGAGAAGTGTCGCATTCTTCTTTGGATTTAAAAGTCTGCTGTATGACAAAAACATCACAAATGACTTGATGGATAGCTTGTAGAGGACATGCTATGTGAGATGTCCCATTCCCAACATGTCTGATGTCTCTGATTTCCTCTTTCCTCTTCCTTGTATTCCAGCCAACACCTTCCCTGACAGGCTGCTGGTGTTTGTTCTGCAGAAACTGGAGAACAGCAACGAGAGGAACCGTGTGGGTTCTCTGGCGGTCCTCAGACACCTCATCAACTCCTCCAGTAAGAGCCACAGGCACCACAACGCTGCCATCTCCTCACTGCCACGGCTGAGGCCTTCCTGCTCCATCTGCTGAGTCATTCGGACATGGGCTCATATCCTCCATATTTAGACTTTTTAGTATTTTAGATGTGTTTGAAGTCCACTGTCTCTCTTTGTAGGTCAGCTTTAGATTCAGTTTGTGTGTGTCTGTGTCTGTGTCTATGATGATGCACGTTGTCAGTGGTGATTTACCTTCTTCCCGCAGCATCCATCATGGAAAGCAAGAAGCTGCTCATCCTGGCAAGCATCCGCCAGCCCCTGGCTGACCACAGCAATAAGGTAATGCAAGTCCAGGTCCAGTTCTGCACACTGTCTTACATCAGTTTAGCCACAGTGATGCTGGACATTAATTGTTTTATTTGTCGTAGTCTTCCAGCAACAGCTGCTTATTATGCCTTTCTGCTTTTCATTACTAAGAAATCAGGTATTGTTATTTGTGTCTTTGAAGACTTTTCTTTTCTGAATAGCTTCTTCTAGTTCCACTGCTCTAGCATAATGCAGAACCTAATCTAATGTTGTGGGTGAACAGAATTGTAAAGACCATTGATATTGACCAAGACCAGTGATATGATGGCTTCGTCCCTTGAGAGGGATGTTCCTTTGTTTTGTTCCTTTGTACAAGTCACAAAGCACCTTGTTTATATGTGTGGAGTGTTGGTGTAAGATTGCAATGTAGTACTTTATGTTTAGTAACTTAAGATGTGTATCGGAACTCCCCCTATTACCGTCGGTCCCGTATTTCCACCGTCTTGCGTGTATGTGTCACTTAATATCCATTTCTATACAAACCACTCCTACTCCTAAAGAAACGCAACCACCCACACCATAGGTGTATCTAAATTAGCTATGTACCAAAAATGACATTTTACCGTGACTCAAAGAGCTGTAAACAGTGTTGTAAGGCTGCGTGTACACAACTGCTTGGAGCTCCAGTGGAATTTTAATTTCATGACGAGAATTCTCGGTCTAACCGTTCATGTGCTGTTGAAACGGTATAAATAGGCGACCCATCAGGCCAGCACTATAACTCTGAGCGTGGTAAACAAAATCGGATGTTTCAGGCAGTAAATGCTCCCGTTAAGAACCAAACCAGATTTTGTTCAAATCTACACATCTATGGCTACTGAAAAATGTAAGGTTCATTTAGTAAATGTTATTCTGAAGTGTTAAAAAACATCGTTGTTCTAGAATTTCTGAACAAAAGTGGTGATAAATGGGGGTGTTACGATACACGTGTTGGTTTACAGTATGTCTTTATGGATAGGAGAAAGTTCAACTATGTGTTTATAATTCTTGTGTGTGTGTGTGTGTGTGTGTGTGTGTGTGTGTGTGTGTGTGTGTGTGTGTGTGTGTTAATCCCGTCTTAGGTGAAGAAGATGGTTGTCCAAGTGATCAGTGCCATGGCTCACCATGGCTACCTGGAGCTGGACGGGGGAGATCTGCTAGTGCGCTTCATCGTCCAGCACTGCGCTCTCCCAGACACGTACTATGTGAGTCTGTTTCCCCCTCACCTGGGAGAATTCCAGCCATAATCAGGAATGTGTCTGTTTGACCTCTGACCTCCTTTCGTCTGTAGCGTGGACAGCGTCCCACAGACCCCGAGGAGGTGACCAATGAGGCCTTGCGAAGCATGTGTGACAACACTCTGCACCTGTTCACCACCACAGTGGGACGCCTGACTGATGTAAGTCATCCTCTCTCCACACTCCTACACACACACACACACACACAAACACACACACACAGAAATCCTATTTTTCAGCTTCAAAAGTGGTAGAAGTTGCCATAGCTCTACTACTTGAGGAATGGACCCACAATCCTAATTTCACAGATCAAAGCCAGTTCCTAAACGGAAATGTCTGATTTTCATGGCTTGTTAAAGCAGTGTAAGAGCAGTGCAGAGGTTTGGTAGGCCTACAGTATATGGGTTTAAGCCACCAAATGAATGTGCTTGAACATGCAAAACCAATGGAACTGGCATATTTGCATGTGACTTCCTTCCCTGCCAATCTGTCTCTAAGTCGCTGACACTGCTGTAGGAGCCTGTGTGCTTTTGCACTGCACTCTGGAGATCACGGCTTCAGTCTGAGGAGCGTGAAACAAAAGCAGCATCTGAAGACGGATCCGTTGTAAATCGGCCACTATGGCCAGATGTCCTCATCTCTCCCCCGTGGGTCGGCCTCCCGTCACGCCGGCCGGGGAAGACGGCTCAGCTTTCCCACAGCTCCGGCGCAGGCTCAGAGCAGGCTCAGCGCAGGCTCAGCGCTCGCTTGCTCACGCCGTAATGGATGAGCTCAGGAAGCCCTGGGCACACGGCGCCGCGGTGGCCAAGTACAGCAGCAGTCAGGAGATATGAGCCCTTTTTCCAGCCGCTCTCCCAACACCAACACATACCGCGCCGCTGTTGCCAAGATGTCTCCTCACACGTTTTACAAGCTGCTAAAATATCCCATGTTTGTTGCACTCTCTCTAGCAGAGAATGATGGTAGCAGTTCATTTTATAGGGTGTGTTATTGGATTCTTTTTTTTCAAGGAGATGAGAGAAACTTTAAGATAAAACCCTCATAAATTCTGTTCCTCATGCACTCCTATATGGTGGGAATGCAGAGTTTGTCATGTAATTTGTTCACAAAAACTACTTATTTCCAGATGATTAACCTTTGCCATTTTATTGTTTTTTTATGGGTCTCTGTAGGTGTTATGGCCAATGCTGGTTGGCTACTTGACTCCAGGACTGTATTCCAACGCCACCACGCCCCTCTGCAAGAGCCTCATCCTGCTAGCCAATAAGAAGCGAGCTGCCCAGGATCCCAACTTCACCATCGACTTCAGCGCCCCAGGTAGCCATGGCGGCGGTGATTTCATAATGAGCGTGCGTTGCCGTGACGAGGGCTTTTCCACTCCCGTGGGCTGCTGGCCAGGCCTCTGCCCAGTGTCGGGGGTGTAAACTGTAAACAGGCTGAGCGTGCGCGGCAGTCTCGACACGTCAGCTCTTCTCCGAGTGGCCAGGCGCTCTTTTTCCACCCAGCCGCTGGAAGTGCCTCGCAGCCGCAGACATTTTGTTTTCATTAAAGTCCCGTTCGGCGGGCCAGACGTGTCTGCTTTTAATTAGTCGAATGAAAAGCCATATTTATCACTGAAATAATGTGCGCGGGGTCCTGAACTGTAAGCCATAATCGTTTCTTTGGTGGAGACGATGATTAAGCGAGGCCCGTGTGTGAGTGCCGTGCAGTTGGTAATCATTTACTCGTTAATTGTAATGCTTGTAGATTGGTGTGTCCCGGGAGAGTGTTCCCCTGAGTTTGCCCCCTGCTCTGTCTCCTCCCACAGGCACCAACCTTCCGTCGCCATACGTCCTGATGATCCGGCTCCTGGTAAGGCAGCCGGCAGACCTCTCCACAGACTTGAGCAGTCCTAGGGACATGAGTGTTTCTCAGACACACACACACACACGCACACACACTGTTTTCTGTATTTGAACAGACAGTGCTGCTGTGTCCCATAAGCGCTGGCTTTGAGCCAGAGTTCTGTCCTCAGTTCTGCTGAGTACAGGCTGCGTGTTCTCTCCATGGTGGAAGCACAGGAAATGTTCAGAACAGCAAACCTGACAGTGTTAGATGATGTCCTTCCAAAACAGCATGCTATACTTCACTTTACTTTGTGGAATGAATGTTGCATTGTTTGCCAGTATTCCAAATGGTTGCTGCTGCTGTGGTTTGTAAATGACCAATCCTTTTGGCCTGATCTGTCCCAGGTGAACGCTGCCTTCCCGTTCCGCTATCGCGGGCATGGCGCCCCCTCCCTCAATCTGCTCAACCTTCTCTCCCCCAACATCCACCCCAACGCCGAGGAGGTGTGGGAGAAGGCCATCCCGCCGCTCCTGGCTCAGCTGGACGGTGAGTCTCCTCTGAGCGCATGGGTCACCTGTGGCGCTGTGCCCGCTTCTACTTTTGCTGCAAGACTGACTGGGCATAGTGGAGTCTGAAGCCAGCTTTTATGGCCCACTCATTCTTCCATTTACCCCAATACCGACTCGCAAAGCTTTTTTTCACGTCGGATTTATTTCATGAAGGTTCATAGTTTGGAGGTATTGCTGTGCTTGTCATAAAAATGGATTTTTGGTAAATGAATGGGGCTCTTTTTTTTTCTCAACCACAACACCTCTGCTAATGGGATGTTATAAGAAACGGCATTTTACAAGTCCACCACGGAATATTTCTTTAGAGGAAAAACTTATCTCACTTTTTGGCTAAGTTCTAATCCCCTTGTGAAATTGTGCATCTTGCCCTCGAACATTCCACTAAATATAATCGCTTGTTCGGAGTTTTGTTGACTTTTATGCTGTGGTGGACCACACAAAGTGCTTTTTATGCAGCTGGTTATTCTCAGTTTGCAATCTGTACGATCAATTTTATCAGGCTGTCTGGTACTCATGTTCATGTTTGTCTCTGTCTTTCGTAGAATCCTCGTCTGACACTATAGACAAGTACATCTGGGAAGATGGTATACTGCAGGTAGGTTGGTGCAGTAGATCTATCAGATGCATTCCTGAGCTCTCTGCTATCACTACTTCTTTGCCAATCTTGTGCTTGTGTTGAATTGTAAGAGCTGTGCCTTTTCTCTATCATACAGGCTACAGGCTATTAAGGGACTGGTGACCGTTTACTTTTATGTATGTGATTGCCCTGAACATAGACTTGACTTTTTTCTGCTTCCAGCTCTTGTCCAAAACTCTGGTGGCCATAGCTGATGACAAGTGGAGCTGTCAGCTGGCCACTGAAGCGACGCGTTATCTGTCTACCTACAACCACTCCCTGGAGGAGAAGGTCAGTTCAGAGGGGGATGTGTAGGGCCACAATGTACTGTGTGCTAGCGCCATCACTTTAATCTGTCAATGTCTACACAGTGGAAGACTGTTTTACACCGTGTGATCCCTCTCATAACTCTCTCTCACACACACACACACACACACACACACAATTGCACAATTGCAACAGAAATTCCTTGTATTGTATGTATGTATGTATTGTAGAGTCATCCAAACAAAAGCTGTTACCAGTTAGTTGAGCTGCTTTAGTTTCATGTAGTTAAAGGTCATGGTAGTGATGGAGCTCTCTTTGTCCAGAGTTTCCTGTACAGGTGTATAGGGATGACCCTTCAGCAGTGCTACAACAGAGACCTGGTGAAGAAGCAGCTCCAGGAGGTGCTCATCAGTGTGCGTCACCATGACGCCATCGAGAGAGAGGTACGAGCCCTCACCGACCGCCTGTACTGCCCACTGTGTAGTGTACCCCTGGACAACGCTGCAGCCATGATCTGTATGAAGCTAACATCTGTCTGTGGTGTGGTATATGGAGCAATCTCCTGTCACCACAATCTCTGAATGGCATCTCCCTTCTGATGGGCTTCCTTAGACCCAGTTGCCCAAGATGTCTTGTGACAGCGAGTACACTTAATTGGCAGTGAATTTTCAAACGAAGCCTTGACTATTTTTCAGAGCTATCATTTGCTGTATGTGTGGAGTTAATCCCTAGTTTCAGCGCAGCTTTATCAGAATGGAGCGTAATCACCTTGCTCTGGGCTGTGTGAGTAATGAGCGTGTGGTTGTTGTTGGAGGCTGAGGCTGACACTTGAGCTCCTGTATTATGTTGTAATTGCTCTCACAGGGAGTTGCGATGGGAGTCGGGCTTTGTGCCAGCAACCATCTTGATGCCACTCTGGCGAAGCTGGAGGAGTTTGGGAAATCGGATGCCTTCAAAAAATCCTCGGGGATCTTCGCTCTGCTCAAAGTACGCAACACATTGATTTGGCCAATATATGGACGAGGATCAAATAAACAAATAGAGACATAAGCCCTTGTCTGTTTTTTTCCCCAATTACATTTACTTTAACAAATAACATCATATTTTCTTCTCCCGGGGTGTTGTTGACGAGATATGAACAAGTCCTTTTTAGACTTTTGAAAACAGCAAGGCATTAGTTAACATTCCTGCTTGCTAAGTTGATCATTTGTAATTAGATCAGCCTTGGGACTAATCGTTTGGGTTGTTGTGGTGTTGTAGGACAAGAACGAGGTGGACACAGAGAAGATGAAGAGCACCCTAATCCTGTGCTACGGCTACGTGGCCCTGAACGCCCCCGAGGACCAGATCCTCAGCCACATCGACGGTCAGATCCTCAAGAGCATCAGCAAGCACTTCAACACTAAGGTATGGCCGTCCGAGAGGACTGCATATCCCACAGAGCACTGGGGTGGGCTCTCTAAAGGCCCAGGTCCCTCTCGGAATGCCACGGCTTAATTAGCCATAGCAAGTATTTCTAAACAGTGCAATCACACTCCATTAAATGTGCCATTCTAGCGAAGGCAGGTTGTTTATTGAGCCTGACACAAACAGTCTCTGGGAGGGGACTCCCCCTCTCTGACCACCGCGGAGCGCTGTGCTTTTTCGCCGTGAGCCGTAATAGTTTCCTAATGGTCGGTGAGAACAGTCCAGATAGTTGTGGCTGAGCCCGTTGGCCGGCGAGCCGTTGCCTTTCCACTGCCCGCCCCGGAGCAGCGGGCACAGGCCGAGTCTGCGAGCTGGCGTCCGCAGGGATGACCTCACGTCACAGGGGCTCACAACACTCGGCACGGCCCTGACGGAGTGGCCCACAGGCGACACGTGTGGCAGAGTTCCCCCAGTGGTCTGCCTGTGCCCGTTTAACCCCTTACCCATAGACCACCGCCGACAGGCCACAATTGGCAGATTGGCAAGACTATACAGTCATGCAAGAGTGACACAGCGTCTCCAGTAAAAAGCTTTTTTGGACCCACTTTCTAATGAGTGTGGCATAAGCCTTGAAAGGTCATTGAATTCTTTGTTTTCCATTTTTGACGATGAACTTTCGCTGACTTAGACTGACGCGCTCCCGTCTCATTTTCTGACCTCTCTAAGTGAGTGTGTGTGTGTGTTTATGCGCCTGTGGTCATGGAAAACTGCTGGCTGTGGTTTTCATTGTTACAATCATGCTCCTGGCAGTGGCCTCTAAAGCTGAACTTATTGCAGGGCTCAGTTTAGATTGACCACTGTGTCCTCACATCTGCTTGGAGCTTCTCACTTTCACACAAATATGAGAGCACTGGGCCAACTTTGGGCATGTGACATGAAAGTTAGTTAATAACAGTTAGTAGCTGAATTGATTCATGCATTGCAGGGCTATTGGTGTTGAACTCCAACAACAATTAGCTTTAGCCAGATAGCATCGACTATTTTGGGGTCAAGATATTTTTTCCATTGGGCAAGTTTTACACCTGCCTAAAGCATTTGGCACATAGGAGCCAACATGAGTGCTCCGGCACTTTCTGTCAGTTGCCCACACACACCAGCACCCAAATGTGTAACTGAGAAGCTTACAACAACAATGGATTTGATTGAGTGGCGTTGACAAAAATAGAACCGGATCGTAATCGACAAGATGGCGACAGCAGAGTTCAAGGCTAATGTGCAGGGCTGTATTGAAAACAATGGAATGGAGTGGAATTAAACATGGAAGGCGGAGTGGGCCGCAAGGGCCGTGTGCGGAGGCCTTGAGTGTGGTCAGTCAGTGTAGGACTGAGCCACATGTCACACACCTAGTGAAGCTGTGATTTTCTTGCTTCTTCTTAAAGCAACACCAAAGAGTTTTTTTGTACCTTAAAATAATGTTTCCAAAATCGTTTTAGTGGTTCATCAACTCGTAACAGGGTGAACGGCAATTATGCATTTGCGTCATGCAAAATATTCTACCTTGTCTGTGGACATCGTTATTTGCAAAGCCGGTGCTGGATAAACAAATAGCGTGCGTGCTACAGAGGGAAAGTTATTTGGTGTTGCTTTAATGAATGGAAACTTGCCTCTTCTCTGGTCTATGTAATGCCTTCATTGACCCGTAGCATAGTTTCATACATCATGCTGCAGTAAAATGCATTAATTCATGTGGGTATGCTCTAGAACTAAACACTCGCTTGGCTGTCAGACTGGCACATGTACTCTGGTTGCAATTTTTCAGATGCTCTACTTAAAAGAAAACTGGGCAATGTATCAATTTGTCAATATGTTTTTAATGAATTGATTTCAAAGTATTCATATACCATACAAGTAAACATCATTATCACTGAATTGCTGGCTTACTAACAACCACTAATACTGGTATAAACAACTGGTCAGTGGTGTTTGCTCTTTAGGAGGAGAAGATATCTTGTGATGAGAGACATTTTCAACGGTGCCTTAAACTCCTTCTTAATTTTATGTTGTGCAGGTTCTGGGGATAAAAGTAGAGACCAAGGTACCGTGAGAGGAAACCCCACAGGAGGAGAAGCCCTCTGCCCCCTCTCCCTCCCCCCGCCCCCCATCTTCCTCCTCCTCCTCTTCCTCCTCCTCCTCCTCCTCCTCAGTCAGACTCTTACTAATGCCCTTCACTGTCTCTGGGGCACTGGCAGCAGACCCAGCTTTCTGAACTTCTACAGCAAACTTGAGAGCTGATTTGGCCTGGTGCTAATTGGCATGGGACTCCAATTGAGCGTCATTAGCTGGTAATGACTGGCGTTTTGGAGTGAGCATTTGTTGATGAGCTGTTAAGCCGCTGGTTTGGGCTCCATCCAATGGCGCTCTGTGTTCGAGACAAATACGTTGTTGTCTGCCAGAGTTTCTTTTTTTTTATCGTCCTCTCAGAAGTTCAGAAAGTGTTTTTTTTTTTTTTCGCCCAGGTCCCGCGTACTAACGCAATCGTATTTTTCTTCTTCACTAATCACTCTGCAATGATGTTTTCTGAGCTCATGAGCTCTTTTTTTCTCCATGCTGGGTTTCAGATCCTCGTCATATCTGATTCATTCAATTACACTTGGCACTGTGTGAATTCCCTCTTGATTGCAGGGATCTTCTCAACTTCCTCTTGGCCTGCCTCTCACCCAATCACAACCCGCGATGCAGATTGTGATTCCTTTTTTCTAATCTGTTTATATGTGCTGCTGGTTTAAAATAAGCTCATTTAAGGTGTGTACGGCTCAGTGGGCATGCTGTAACCCGTGTGTGATGTGTAATCGGAGTTTAACGATTACACTTGGGCCAACCTTTCACTCTGCTTTGGTTGATTTGCTCTTGGGCTATTCTTAGAGTCACTGTGACATTTCCACAGTCTTAGTGTGTGTGTGTGTGTGTGTGTGTGTGTGTGTGTGTGTGTGTGTGTGTGTGTGTGTGTGTGTGTGTGTGTGTGTGTGTGTGTGTGTGTGTGTGTGTGTGTGTGTGTGTGTGTGTGTGTGTGTGTGTGTGTGTGTGTGTGTGTGCGTGTGTGTGTGTGTGTGTGTGTGTGCTGGTGTGTGTGTTTTGCGCTCCACTCCTGAGCAGGACATGACCATGAAGATGAGTCTGATCCAGAGTGTGGGTCTCATAGCGAAGGCCATCAGTGGGTGTGTGCGCCGACAGAGCTACCTGTTCGCACGCAAGCAGGAGCTGATTGGAGTGATGATGGTCAGTTAGTGTCCAGTGTGCTCCCCACTCACCTTAACACCCCATCGCACCACAATTACTCAGCAATCTACACTGTAATCAACTCAAGCAATGTTTATAACGTCAATAGCAACATAGCAGGTTGTTTTAGATTGTACTTGTATCATAGGGTTATCATTAATACCAGTACTGATATTGCAGCATTGATTATTATCAGCAGTCAGCATCTATTAAAAGTGAGATGCAACATTAAACTTGCACCCAAGCTTGTTGAACTGTCATTGCAGGACTTTATAAAAGCAGAATCCACAGAAGTGATGAGAACTCCTGTGCGCCACCTCGTCATGACCACGTGTGCCAACCTTGTGTATCCTTTAAACAGCGCTGCTCTCACCTGACTGGTCAACTCCTTTAAACAGCGCTGCTCTCACCTGACTGGTCAACTCCTTTAAACAGCGCTGCTCTCACCTGACTGGTCAACTAGGGGACAGAAAGAGATGGAGCGCTCAGATTTGTGTTGCTGTTTAGGTTTAAATGACGTTTGAACGTTTTTTTTTGGTTGGCAGCATTTATCTCCAGGCCATTGTGTTGTCTGGCTTGTGCAATGACGTTGTTCTCTGTTACCTGGTTGGTCCTTGACACAGCTGTCAGTAACTTGGACCCTGTGCTGACGGAGGTTGATAACTTTGACATTCTGCGGACCTGCATGAACAGCGTGTACTGCCTGCCTCCGCTGGACACGCCGGACAAGGGCAAAGAGGACGAGGCCCTGGACCCTCAGCAGCGGGAGGTGAGAGACTGTGGCTACTATAGAACCCTGTGGCCTCGAGCGCTGTTCTTGTATGGTTCTGTTCTTATAGGGATACTATAGGGATAAGACACTGTTACGGCACTGGTCAGTCCTTTGTGTCTTTGAGATGGCTACCTCAGAGTGTATGCAGAATCCTCTGCGATGCTGTTTTTCCTGCTGCTACACATCTCTGTGGATGTGTTCACGGCCTTGTGAAGCTGCAGGCTGGGCTCCTGATGCTCCATGCGCTGCAGCACTGAGCCAGGCTTCTCCTCCTCCTCCACCTCCTCCTCCTCCTCCTCCTCCTCCTCCTCCACGCCCTGCTGCACGCTGCTTAGCTCCCAATCACCACACGGATGGCAGCCCTGGCAGCTGCAGCCACTCACATTATCATGATTCATTCTGGCCTGTGAAAATATGAATGTAGAGAGTGGAGATCAAATGTTTTCTGTTGATATTGGATCACAATCGACTCTTTTTATGGACAGCTGGGAAAGTAGGCTGTGCAAAAAGGCTATTCCTCTGACGCTGCACCGCACAACATCATGTTTGTCTTGCAGGTCTTGTACTCCGAGACGTTCAAAGCTCTGAGTGACCTGTTGCGGAGTGTGTTGGCGCGTGACCTGAGTCCAGATGGACTTCAGACCGTCTTTAAGGTATGGAGCACTCCACTGTCTGTACATTACTATTACATGGCATTCTCCTCCAGAGTTTCTCCTGGTGTTTGACCTCTCTACTCCACCCCTGTATGGGTTGTATTGGTATGTTCAGCACATAGAGGGATGGTTGAGTTCCGGACAGGACCATGAGCGAGAGAGGGCGATCCTGACCACACTGGAGATCCTGCAGTTCTACTTGGATAGTCTCAATGTGAAGGTAAGATAGAGAGACTCCGGCTATGTTTTGTCTTAGTTTATCTTAATAGGGCCCCTATAATAAAGCATATCTAATGTTATTTTCATGCCATTACCTTCATAAACTGTATTAGCTTGTTTTAGAACTTGCTTCACTATATTTGCTATGACATACCATGAGTCTATAGGTGTGTATGTGGTGCATCTCATAAAGTGTCTGTGCTTTAAGATGTGCAGATGGTCTGTCTATAACCTTGTGTCTATGAATGCTGCTCCTCTGTGTGTGTGTCTGCTGTGGCCTGCATGGCTGGCTGTAGAACATGGTGACGTTCCACAACCTGGGCGCTCTGCTGGGCCGGCTGGCCCCCCGCTGCACTGACCCCGTCCCTCTGGTGCGCCGGGCGGCCGTGGACTGCATCTACACCCTGCTGCACATCCAGCTGCGCTACGAGGGTGAGGCGCGCCGCCAGCACACGCTTAACACAGCTTAATGCAGCGCTCCACCCACACGTAATGTGCAATAACACTGTCATAGCTGCACACTCTTAATGCAGCGCTCCACCCACACGTAATGTGCAATAACACTGTCATATAGCTGCACACTCTTAATGCAGCGCTCCACCCACACATAATGTATAATAACACTGTCAAATAGCTGCACACTCTTAACACAGCGCTCCACCCACACGTAATGTGCAATAGCACTGTCATATAGCTGTCAGCCTTTGGCAGGGCGCTCTTGACACGAAATAAAAACAGGTTTTGTTATCCTGGTGATCACAGTTAAACCAGTTAAAGACTTTTTTTGTGAATCTGGAACATGTAACTTCCTCAGTGAGAAGTCTCATCTTACCTCTCGCCCCGGTCTCTGGTTGACATTCCTATTTCATGTTACTGTGAGGGCCTCGTCCTGCCAAGTCTCTGAGGTCCCTCCCTCCCTCCCGCCTGTGATGAAAAGTGTGTGTTGTTTTTCTGCTCGGCAGGGTTCTCCCTGGACTACCGGGATGATTCAGTGGAGGGCCTGATCAGCCTGCGGGAGCGGCTGGACAACCCTGACCACGCAGTGCTCTATAAAACCTGCTCTGAGCTCACCAAGGTGAGAAAGGACTCTGACTCATACCAGTCCACTGAGATCACAGTCTATGCTCGACTAACTCAACTGTGATGAATGAGTGAATTAAGATTGCGGTAATCTGAGTAACAGGCATTAATCACACATTAATCATCTCACTCTGTACTTAGCAGTTAGCAGTGCAGATGTGATTGAGATTAGAGTCTTCTGTCTTTTACTTAATTAAATAAGCAATAAGTGGGAAGTCTCTCTTCTTGTCGTGTGTTAAGGGCCGTTCACACCATGCACGAGGACTATAACCATAACAATAAAAGCGTCCACACTAACCAACGATAAACTCAGTCTCTCCTTGTGTTAATGAATGTGATGGCTGTTAGCTTTTTATCATTTTTAAAATCGCTCTAAAAGTGATCCCCAACGATATCGTTCTTCATGTCGTTATCGTTATAGTTTATGTGTGAACATCGTCATTCATATTAACGAGAAAGATATTTTTTTTGTTGAACGTTTGCCTTCATATGTTGTGAACGGCCCTTTAGATCATCAGAAAGTGCCTGTGCTCTATCGTGTGTGTTAGATCATCAGTAAGCGCCTGTGCTCTCTCCTGCGTGTGTTAGATCATCAGTAAGCGCCTGTGCTCTCTCCTGCGTGTGTTAGATCATCAGTAAGCGCCTGTGCTCTCTCCTGTGTGTGTTACAGTAGATCATCAGTAAGCGCCTGTGCTCTCTCCTGTGTGTGTTAGATCATCAGTAAGCGCCTGTGCTCTCTCCTGTGTGTGTTAGATCATCAGTAAGCGCCTGTGCTCTCTCCTTTGTTAGATCATCAGTAAGCATCTGTGCTCTCTCCTGTGTGTGTTAGATCATCAGTAAGCGCCTGCCGCAGCAGCAACTGAGCACGCTGCTCTTCCTGCTGTTCGAAGGGCTGGTGGACTCCCAGTCCAACTGCTCAAGGGCCTCCAGTGTCATCCTCAACACACTGATGAAGAACCGAGGGGCCAGCCTGCAGGACCTGGTACAGCAGCAATGCCACAACTGTCCACTCTCTGGCTAGTCCTCCCCACTGTTCCACTGATCTCATAACACCATTGCTTTAGTGCTCCCCACTCTGTTCTACAGTACAATTGACACACCCAGTACTTGAGTTGGCTCTGTGTGTGTGTGTGTGTGTGTGTGTGTGTGTGTGTGTGTGTGTGTGTGTGTGTGTGTGTGTGTGTGTGTGTGTGTGTGTGTGTGTGTGTGGTAGGTCCCCGAGGTTCTGGAGGTGCTTCACACGAGGATGCAGGTGATCTCTGAGGAGCAGGTGAAGGTGGCCGTGGCCCAGTCCATCCTCATCCTCGCCACGCAGCACCTGCAGACTGTGGTCAGCACGCTCATCTCCTACCCACTGCCCTTCGACAGGTGAGCACTGCCTCCCCCAATCTAGCGAGCCTGAGTATTTCAGGAACCCTTACGGACTCCTGCACACTGACAAGTTGTTGTCCGGTCAAAACTGAGCCAGACACCAGAGGGACATGATGCATGCCAGCTATGGAATCATTCTGGAACACTTGTCCAGAATGAGGTCCAGATCCTCGAGATGGGATTCTAGTTTATGAGGTGTCGTGTTCTGAGTGTGTTTTCCGTTGTCCAGCTGGAGCTGTGAGATGTGGATCGCTCTCGGAGCGGACAGCACCATTGCCTCGCGGATCATGGAGATGATGATCGAGAAGCTGAACGTTATGGCTCCTTATGTGGACAAGAAGGAGTCCATGATGAGGCCCGGCCTTACGAAAGTAGCCACCAGTCAGCCGCTAGCTGTGAGTACAGCTGCTTCAGAGACTCATCAACACATGCATTTCATATTGAGGTGTTTGTGTTTGTGTATGTTTTGTCATGCTTTATGTGTTTGTTTGTGCGTGCACATATGTGTGTGTGTATGTCCAGATGACGTGTGCGCTGAGAGAGTTGATGCTGAACGGTCAGACGGTGGAGGCGGTGGCGTCTCTGTTCCCGCAGCTGTTCAGCGCTCTGCTGCTGCGCGTGGGCTCCAGCGTTGCCGTGCAGCTGCCCAAGGACATCAACAGCAACAGCATCGGCCCCGACAGGAAGGGCCCCTCCAAGAGCACCATCGCAACCTTCCATGTGTGTGGGTGAGTGGAGCAGGAGAGGGATCTGGGGGCCCCTGATGTGTTAGCACTGCAGTCATAGAACACTGTTGGAACCCTCGTACAAAAATGCTACTCCTCACAGATAACCTATCCATAGGAATAAACCTGTGTGTTCATGTGCATCAGGGAAATGGAAGAGACGTTGAGCATGTGTTTCCTAGCTTTGTTATTTTAAAACACTTTGGTGTTTGGAGGTGGAGGACCAGGGATGTCAGACAGCTGGTCAGCCTTTTTTTGACTGCAGAAGCCACTCGGGCTATAAAAGACTACTGTCTGCTGCCGCTAATCAATCTGAAACGTACTTAATGCATTGTGCTCCTGTGCTGCTTTAAGGATTGCAGGGTTGCACATTTTAGTTTGCAGCCAAGTCATTACTTTTTCTGTAGCTGAAAGCAGTTGTGTTGGTGCCCTTTAGTAGAGTCTGGGTCCAGCCTTAGACAAATGAGGGTGGAGGGTTATTGGCAGTCCTGAAGAGAGTTTGTTTTCCATTTTTGACGATGAACTTTTGCTGACTTAGACTGACGCGCTCCTGTCTCATTTTCTGACCTCTCTAAGTGTGTGTGTGTGTGTGTGTGTGTGTGTGTGTGTGTGTGTGTACACAGGGTGGCTGTGGAGGCGCTGCGGATCCTGCTGGCTCGTGCCCAGCTGGAGGAGGTGGTCAAGCCTCTGGACCAGGACGGCGCCTGGGACAAGATGAAGGACCCCCAGCAGCACATAGAGGGCATCACTCTCCTGTCCAGGTGAGTCTGCCTGATACTGCTGATCATGAAAGTTTGCCTTCAGAGCACTTGGGTATTTCACTGTGCAGTTTTCTGTGTGTGTGCGCGCACACGTGTGTGTGTGTGTGTGTGTGTAGCTTCAGCTGTATGGCAGGAAATGTGCAGGTCTGAGTTTTGCATTTTGTGCAGAGAGGCCCCTTGTGATTTGTGCCCAAGCTATTTATGCGGTGTTATTATTTCACATAAGTGAAGTGCTTGTGTGACATTTTTTCTGTAGTACAAAAATGACTTTGCCGTTGTTGAGGCGTGTGTGGTGTACTGTATATGTGTGAGTGATTGCTTCCTACTCCCTGCAGAGCCATGGCCAAGCATGCAGGGCCCCGTCTCCCTGCCATCGTGGAGGCCTTGTGTCCCTCCCTCAACAACATCTACGAGTGCCAGAGAATCGTCGTCACTGCCTTCTTTGCTGAGGTGAGACCCAAGTCCTAACCGCTCCCTTCACTTCCAAATGTTCTAGTCCTTCAACAGCAACATCCGAACTCTAAATCAGCTATTCATTCCCACCTGTAGAAGTTCCTCCAGTGACTTAACCAGTCTTACAGCTGCAGTTTGTCTTAAGCATGTGCAGCAGGATATCACTAACGGCTTCCACACACAGTTGCGTTCCGTCAACGCATGATTGGCTGGTGGCATCTGTTGTTCGTTCGTAATTTGATTGGCTGGTGCCGTCCGTCGGTGCAGCAAAAGTTTAACTTCTCATCTTGAACGACAGGAGCAACGCGACGGACCCACAATTCAGTTGGGCAACGGATGACGTAAGCCCGTGTAAAGTGAACGGGATGCGTCTCCAGCACTGCATCGCATGCAACTGTGTGTTGGAGCCGTTAGTGACTCACTCACTTCAGATTTTGCATTATTTAGCCAATGGCACATTGGTGGAGCACAGTCTTCAGGCTCTTGCCCTTGTTGACGCTTAAACACGTCTCTGTTTGGGATTTGTAGCTGCTTAAACACGTCTCTGTTTGGGTGGTGTAGCTGCTGAACCACCATGTGGTGACGGAGCTGATGATGATGGACCTGCTGATGAACAACATGATGGAGCGCATCTCGGAGCCCTGCTGCACCGTGCGCATGCTGGCCCTGCGTGGCCTGGGGAACATCGCCGTGGGCTCCCCCGAGAAGGTGCTCAATCCCACACCTCTTCAGTTTTAGCTTATAATCTCTACACAGGTTACAGCTCCTCTCAAACATATTTTCTTAGATGCTTTTGTAAAGTCTGCAAGGATGTTCTAGCTATGCTCTGAAAACTCAGCTGGAAAATCAGCCTATTGGTTTTCATTTCAATGTTAAATTGTACATGTATTGGCTTAGGTCTAATAGGTCTTTAGGCATCTCCCAGGTGAATTTCTAGATTCCTAGCAGGAGCATAATAAATGAGTGCAGTTGTGATGTAGAAGTGATACACTTTTCTAATTGGTCCTTTCTATGGCCATCACAGGCAGGGAAGGGACATTTGAAAAGCCTACCTTAAGGCTTACCTTAAATCATATAGCGTATATTTTGCTGTGGTCATTATATAATGACTTCTGTCAATGGCAATGGGTCTTGTGCTTCTGTCTCATGTCTTTCATATCATTCTGTGAGTAGTTCACTTATCTCATTGGAACTTCATTAAAGGTGAAAGTCAGCGAGTAATAGCCAACGTTGCCACGCAACACCTGAAACTTTCAAGTTCTATTTGCGTGGCAAACTATTTGTCTTCTCAGCAGAAGCCAAACAATGGTAACAAATTAATTTTAGAAGACCCATTGTGTGAAGTTTCTTTACTCGTTTTGGCAAGTAGCCCTATAATAAGCAGGATAATGTATTGTCCACCGTTCGTTATCAGAAAATAAGTCCCAACAGGGCGAACAGGACCCTGACGCTAAGTGGACCGGCGGACAATACATTATCCCTTACATAACAATATGTCCTCTCTATATAGTTGAGATTGATGGGTCCACAGGATATTTATTAGCAGAATAATTGCAGTTTGCTTATTATAGCAAAAGGAAGCACTGTTACAAAGGAAGTACTAGCCAGTCTAAAAGTGTGTGTGTGTGCGTGTGTGTGCCTGCGTGCCTGCCTGGTCAGACTGAGCTGGGTAGTGTTGGCTAATGGCTGATGTGGGCTGTCCTGTGTGTGTGCTCAGGTGAATAAATATGCCAAGGAGCTGTTGGCAGCCATGAGTGCTGGGATGGAGGAGAAGGACGACCCCGGGAAGCACATCACGCTGGAGGCCATGTCCGGCCTCTCCAAAGTGCTGCTCTACCTGGACCAGAAGAACGTGCACTTACTGGTGGTCTACATCTTCATGAAGATCAAGCCCTTCCTGGAAAACGTGAGAGTGCCTGCACTTGTGCTCTGGATCTTGTCACTTGTGCACTCTACTAAATGTGCATCTTTCCATATGACATATTTTAATGGCCCACGCATCATTAGCTTCATACAGCACTGACACCCCCGCACAGGCATGCAATCTATTGATAAGTCCTCCATTCACTCCATCCATGCACTTCCCTTGTGCTCCCTGCTCCAGGAGAGTGATGAAATCCGCTGTGCTGCCATCATGCTCCTTGGGAACCTGTCCAAGTTTGGCTCAGGAGAACCCGTCTTCAAAGACCAGATCCACAACGTACTGGTCAGCATGCTGCTGCACCTTTGTGACCCGAACCAGCAGGTGGTCAAGGTAAGGCACCATCACTTCCACACGGTCAAGAAGGAGTCAAGAAGGACTCATCACAATTGCATTCTACCTCCTTCATTAGACTGACTGGCTTCAGAATGTGATGCCACTGCTCTGTGTCAGTAGATGTCTAAGCTCCAAGTGAAAACGCATACAGTAATTTCCTGTTTATTAGCCACATTGTGTATAAGCCGCAGGATAGTGTTTTATGCAAGTTAAAAGAAACAAAACCATATTAACTGCCCCCATGTATTAACCTCATAGCTGAAGAAATTTTGCAAAGTCAATGTATAAGCCGCGGCTAATAGTTGGGAAAATAGGGTAATATTCTCCAAAGTATATTAGAAAAGGCTGCTGGCTCCTTAGTGCTTTTGTGCTTGTTAAGCGAGTGTGTTTGTCTGAGCTGCTGTCCTGTTGGCTGCTGGCAGGCCTGTAAGTACTCCATGAGGGTGTGTGCTCCCCTGGTGGGCTCCACGCAGATCACCACCATGTTCCAGAAGCATCTGCACGAGGACAAAGGCTTGCACTACGGCGAGTTCGTCAACGATCTCACCAAATACCTAGTGAGTAACACACAAGCTCATTTACTCTCCAGGCCCCATCGCACGGCTCCCTTTGGCCCAATAAATATGTGTCAGTGTCCTCCGGCAACAGCATATGAATATTTGTCTGGGAATAAATACTAAAATGTAGTTAGTATTCACAGTGTGCTAAGTAAACGCAGGCACTTCATTTTGAAGTGGGCATCCGGTTGTTGTTGACGTGTTAGACTTGTACACAGTAATTCATTAGCATTGAAATGGAAACAATATTCTCCTCTTTCAGCGGTTCAGTACTTCTTACATCATTTGTGCGTGTGACTCTCCTGCGGGAGCCAGATGAAAGTTCTGATGACTCTTTTGATCCTCCTGCAGATCCAGGACTTCCCAAACATGCTGAACTTCTACCACAACACCGTCGTTCAGTTCTTCAAAAGCAACTGGGCCGATATCCGTGCTGGCGCTGCCATGTTTATCGGTGAGACGAGAAGCGGGAGCATATTTGAGGGCACTTTGTTGCTGTTGTTGAATAAAAATACATCAATGTACACACACACACACTCACCCGCACATATTTTGATATTATTTTCTATAGCGAAGTGACAAATTGCTATTATGGTTCATTTGATTGATGATTTAGCTAGATTTTAAATACACTTTCTTTCTGCCATATTTCAAAAACTGAATACACATTGTATCATGTGGTATGGTATGCATGCAGAAGGTAGGGATGAATGATATTGAATGAAATGCTGCTGTTGTGGGAGAGTAGTCTCATGTTATGCTCAGCCTATCTTTAGTGGCTACTGAAAATTCATACTTCTGAAAGAACTTGATATGTCAGTTGAATTTAGCTTTTGCTGACAGGCAGTGAGACAGATATCACACCCACTCTGTCAGTCGTGTTTTCAAGTGCGAATGTGTGATTGTTCTACACTTTCCTCCAATAGGCTTTCTCTTGGGGAATCTTCCAGAGAACCTCTTCATCCACATGAACATGGCAAACGTCACTAGAGGTGAGGAATCCTTATATATTTGAGTGTGTGTGTGTATGTGTGTGTGGGGCGGGGTGTTATCTGTATGAGGTCCTTTACAAATTAATTTTGTAACTCATTTGTAACTCTCTCTCTCTCTCTCTCTGTCACTCTCTCTTTGTCTCTAGGCCTGGTGATGCTGTTGCAGGACCCTGACCCTATGGTGCGAGCCAAGGCAGCAGAAGCCATGGGCCATTTCCACTGACCACCCTGCCCCTGCCATGTAGAATTAGCACTGTTTCTTTCCCTTTAGAGAAGCCCAGAACGTTGGTGGTGTGGGGGTGGGGTGGTGTTGCGTGACTTAATAATAAGCCCTTGAAGGATTTTAGTGACCAAAGAGTGTGTACCAATTCCGTTCAGACACCCGTATCCCCATCATTCCATGACCTTGGAGTTCTGTTAATGAACTAGTTGCCAAATTGTTTCTGTTTACAGCACATTAGCAAGAGGAGATTAGAGTGGTTCGAAGAGTATGGGGGCATGCTAGTGTGAGAGATTAGAGTGGTTAGAAGAGTATGGGGGCATGCTAGTGTGAGAGATTAGAGTGGTTAGAAGAGTATGGGGGCATGCTAGTGTGAGAGATTAGAGTGGTTATAAGAGTATGGGGGCATGCTAGTGTGAGAGATTAGAGTGGTTAGAAGAGTATGGGGGCATGCTAGTGTGAGAGGAGTGTGGGGGTGTGGAGACATTACCATCAGAGGCCATCTAGTGGTTCGAATGGTCATTTTCAACCAATGAGCCAAGTTCAACATTAACCGGTTGGGAAGCAGCATGCAGATTAGTCCCATTCTCCAACCTGAGCGCTGGAGTCTGCTCCATGTGGCCATTCTTCAGAATGCACCCAAAGTAGCTGCAGCAGGGCAGGCCATCCTCAGAGCTCAGTGCAGTGACTCACATCTGATTCAGGCCTCAGCAGATTGAGTGACTGAGCGCATGAGCGCCTCCTGCTGGAGCTGGCTGCACTGCCCAGCGTGGGCTCTCCCCTCTCAGCCCAGCCCTCGGGACACCCTGACCACTGGGGTGGCCTTTGACTGTACATCAGCACTTAATCTTAAAAGTCTTAATGGACAGGGTAGCTTTAGATGCCTTGTGGCTGTTCTTCAGGCAGTGGTTATTGGAGAGCCCTCAGCACCTCCATGTTGCATGGCCTCCATGTTTGCACTTGTATAACGAGGTGCTGGTCAGAATGTTCGGTGGCTCCACGAGAGTCAGTCATTCCCCTTCAAGAGCAAAATGTAACACTGTTGAAGACTTTTCCACGGTTGTAGCATGGAGCCAAAATGCTGTGTTGAGGGTCTTGACTGATGGTCAGTGATGTGGACCCCGAGTAGGACTTGATGGCTTTCCCTAAAGATGTGTAGCTGACGGTGGATGTTAGATTACAGACTGACCGCTTATGCTGCCTTCAAAACTAAAGAGTAGATCCTGAGACCAGTCCAGCCTGTTGAGAGAGCTGCCATTGATCCAGTGCCAAATATTTCATATCCATAGAGAAGAAAATAAGTTACCCTGAGAGTGATGCAATAACGTTTGTCATTTTCATACTCTGCCTTTAGTGACCTGTCTGCCATTTTAGATTTTGTATCGTCCAGGTTTCCCCACCCCATTCCGCCCATCGTCCGTCTGCTGCACTACGTTGTGTGTGGAGTGTGAGTCGGGGTAGAGGAGGCTGCTCCTACTGCAGTCGCTCCCACTGAGCCACTGAACAGTACATTGCACTTGTCAGCCACCCTGCCCTGTCTGCACACACACACACACACACACACACACCCCTGAAACCCCACAAATAGAGAGTGTGTGTGTGTGTGTGTGTTTGATTTTAGTGGTGGGAGCACTTTTCCATGTACAGGAGAATGTAGTGTCCTCCTCTTGTGGATAGCATGTGTGTGGGTGTTTGAGTTGGTAGAGATGCTTTAGTATGTAGAGTAGAGTAGCATTGGGTGAAGTGGAACTGGGAAGAGTGTTGTGTCCATCCTTGTGTTCTGTCATGTTGTTTTCTATAATAATAACGGTACGTATTATGAAGATGTTACTGCTACTCCCCATGTGATGGGATCAGACTACTGAGAGTGATGGCAATCGACTCCTTTTAACAAGTATCATTAAAGAGATCATTCCTGACAACCTCGCAGCACATCTCCTCCTTCTTCCATGAGACATCCTGTCACAAGTTCACAAAGTCCCTCTTACAGTGGTATTTACAACAGTGATCGTGAATTGATCTTCCTGAATAAACAATGTGAATCGTCTGAAGTGAAATTAAACTATTCATATATAGTTTACAATATGGGTGTAGTGTTGACCTTTTTAACTGGGCGCTTTAGGCATATTATTAAGCGGAACATTAGTTGATCTTATCTTATTTCAGTGTTGTGTCAGAGCTACCCGTGTGAGGACTACAGGCATCGGCTAGGTGTGCCTCTCTAAGGCTCACTGCTCACGACTGGAACTTAATTTATTTTATTATGCTTCTTCAGCTAAAAAAAAACTGAATTCCTTGCTTATCTCCCGCATTACATATGCATTGTAAAAGCATTTTGCAGATTTGCAAACTATAATAGCCTGTCGAGTTGCCTTCTACCAGCGCAGACAGATCTGATGCCAGCAAACTGAGGTCTCTAGTGGCCCATTAATCACTCTGATTGCCCAAAATGCCTGTCAATCAAAAGACGCCCGGACCAAAGTCAATTTTTGTCACTGTGTTAAAACAGATGGGTTTGTTGTGTTAAATTGGCTAACAGCTCCCATTTCTCGGAGGGAGTGCACTCGGCGTCGGCCTGAGGTGACGAGGAGGCGAGATGAATACCCCAGGCTTGGAGCAATCAAATTAGAGGAGCCTGATAGCAGCCGTGAATTGAATTGCACTCCCGCATCTGAATGACAACCTGCTCTCAGCAGGTCGGCGCGGCGAGATGCGATTCGTTCACCCTGAGTGACCTGTAAGTGTTTACATTGAGATGCAGGTAATTTCAGACATCTGCTGATCCTCCCCAGCTGGTGACATTGAGGCTGATGTTTCATTACAGCTGAGCGGGACAGCAGAAATGGCAGCTTTGGTATGCAGAGCAGAGCAGGCGGGAGTGAGCAGCGAGGCGGCTGTGTAGAGGGCAGTGGCGGCCTCCTCATGTCTGACCCTTACACAGGAGTCCTGCAGGGACAAGTACATCCATTTCATGTCCATGCATGCACCAAATGTACGTTTTGATCTAGGTGAGATTAGGCATTATTTTATTTGAAAAAGGTCAGACAATTATTGGATACCTTACTACAGTGTAGAGTGGTAACATGTTTAATGGGTGAATCTCAAGAGATGCTTTGCCCATGTGTTAGATTGTGTTGTTTCTCCTGCACACTTCCCTTCTTCCCTCCTCTTCAGCAGTGAATTCTCTGGCCCTGCATATCTTTACAGCAACCTCAGTTGAGGTCAGTGTAGGGATGTAAGGCAGCCACTTGAGGGCGCTGAAGCTCATGTTTAGTACAGTGTCCCGGATTCTCCTCGCTGCATCCACGATGACTAGAGGAGAGGCATGCATTAACACAGGGGAAGCACAGAGTCCAGCATACTTATCCATTCCAAGGAAAAGGCCCAGTTCAAAGGGTCACTCTTATTGTGATTAGATTTTTTATTTTCCATCCATTAAGGCTGACAAACTAATAGGGCTACGTTTACAGAGCAAACTTTATCTAAACGAGGCTATTTGCTAGATTAGAGTTGAGGTGGAGCGGCTGGGGGACTGTGGGGATGGTGATGAAGGGTGCGGGGGAGGCTAATTGGTGGAGCTGGCACACTGAACTGTCCTCCACTGTAATCAAGCTCATCTCCCACTTGCATCCTATCGACTTTTCTGTCTCCGCTGGCCTTTCAGAAAGGATTAGAGTTCAATTGTAGCGTTTTGATAACTCGTTTTATTACCCTACTTAATGCAGCAGCTAACATGATTGAGTGGACGGAGCGACTGACTGCCGTTTAATGACATGGCTGCAGAGTTCAGTGTGAATCTGCTCCACTGTGCCTTTCACGCCTGCCTGGCTGCTTAAGTGAGAGATTAGCATGGTGAGATATTGTGGTGAGGTCAAGGTAGAGGTGGCGGTGTGTGGCGGCGAGCGCGGAGGTATTTATGCTGTTGCCGGCGCCAGACCTCTCTCTCATCACTGGCAGCTTTATCAGCCGCAAGCAAACAAATTCCTCCCGGGACGCCGCCCCACCAAGCGGCCATCATTTACTCACGGTCCCTTTCTGCTGGAGCGGCCGTGCCAGTCTGCACCACTCACTGTCAGCCGCACTCCCATATCTCACTGGAGCCCAACCACCTGGACTTACAGGGAGCGCTCCCATTAAAATAGGGGAGGTGTCATTTAGGCAAGGACTTTCACGCCATCTCTCCCTTTGCATGCTAATACTATCACTCTCTTCTCTCTCTCTCTCTCTCTCTCTCTCTCTCTCTCTCTTCCTCTCTCTCTTCCTCTATCAAACTCTCTCTTTCTCTGAAATTACAGTCATTCATTCCCTGCTGGCAGCTGAGCAGGGAGACAGAGGCTCTGTATCAGACTCTGACCTGACTGTGGGGACATATGGATCTAATCTTTGGCCGGATTGCTTTTGGCTCACATGTGATAGTTGCCATCAATTTATACCGCCGCGATGCAATGAAAGAAAATCCTTGTTGCGTTCCAAGGGCCATTATATTTTAGTTCCAGCTCTAATCTTGATGGCAGTTGAGGGGCAGGGTGATTGTCTATAGGTGTGAGCAGCCAAGGGAGTCCATTGCTATGCTCTGAGCGCTGCTGCAACTATATGCTTTCAGCACGATGAACTTGAGTGAACTTCACCTCTTATCAAAGACATTACAGTTCCTCACGTCCACCTGCTTCCTTAATATGCAGCTCCTCTGTGCCTACTGTTAGTATCATAGACAAACTGCATCTCCTTATCAGAAGGACACGCTCAGAATATTTTAACCCAGGAAAGTGGAGGGGGGATTATACAAGGAACTGCGATCAAACTGCACAAAAACACACTTAATGTATGTGGAAGCCCACTTCTTAATGTTAGAAATGTTTATAGGAGCCATTACACCCCTTTATACAGAACTCTCATCATTATCATTGCCTTCTTAATTGTCTTCTATGTCTGCATCGAAAACTGCACTGTAAATCTCTCTTTCAGTTTTTCATTCAATACGTTCCCCGGAGTGTTGCAAAATTGTATCGGAAGATTTATGACTCTTTATAACTCTGCAGAGGAAAATCCGTTAGACTGACATAGACTATGATATTGCTATCCAAATCATTTCAGCAGATGATGAACGTCATAATCAAATCTACTCAGCCCCCGCTGATTGATCTTCTGTGTAGTGCCGGGGAGGGTGATGTCACTGTCACCAGTGTGGAGTGTCACAGGGGACGGCAGGATGACACGTCTGTCAGGTTTGCTCCCACATCTGCTGCTCTGAGCGGAGACACTTCCTCTTCCTTCACAGCTCTTCTTAAAGGTCTCCAGGAAAAGACGAAGACTGAAGAGGAGCCAACAGTCTCCACATGTGTCAGGTGCTAAACGGAGCCCTGAAGCTCATGGTAATTACCACGGGGTGGTACTGAGAAAGGAACAAATGCTTCTCATCAGACAACTGTTTGGATTCAGAGTGTGGGGAGGGTCATGGCCAACCATGCTGGCGTTCCTGAGAGCCAAGGCCTTGGGGTGGATGTGCTGAATGTTCCAGCCACATTTAGACCATATTCCCATTTGATCATCCTCTTTCCTACGTCGCTTGGAATAATATTTGTCTGGCTATGCAAGAATTAACCAGAGCTGAAAGAGACCAATACATATGCAACGATTTTAACTTTGCAATTACATAACTATAATATTCAGTAGCATTTTATTTTTGACCTGTTTTAATAGCTATTTAGACCCCTCATGAGAACTGACATGTATACCCAAATAAATATAGCAATGGCATTGCCTACCCTCTGCAGCCATTATATTTCTGGACCATCAGATGGACATCAGACTGCATTGTGAAACACCCCCAATTAGTGCCCTGCAAAGGCAGCTTCCAAACATGTCACCAGAAATACACCTAGCCAATAATGTCAGGTGCCACACAGTGCTAAGTCATTTCAACTAATAAAGTATCATAACACCTTATACCTGACACCTTGCTCTCGCAATATACAGATTGTAACCATAGCGATACACATAGCAGAACCCTAAAGACAAAGTCTACCCTGTATTTTAGCCACATCAATGTAGGAGCTCCAAGGTTTTACTATAACACCAATAAATGAAATCCATGCATCTTCTTTGGTTATTTAGGTGGCACTACTAATGAGGAATCACCCCACTCTAGTGCACTCTTAATTAACTAGAAATCACTCACTTCCTCAAACTCATTAAATGACACTTGGAGCATTAAATCGGCGGAGCTATTAAAGTGTTTTTAGTGGATTAAGTCAGTGGCTACCCCTGGAGAGAAGATGAAGTGTTTATCCAAAGGGCTCTCACTGACTGGGTGTTCTTCTCAACATTAGGTTGTACTATTGATGAGCGGAGAATTGATTTTGAAGGATGACCTCAGCATCAAAGTCTAATGTTTTTAATCAGTCCATGCACCTCCTCCAATTCAATTCAAGGATCTGTTAGAGGAAATTTAGCAGTGAACACATTGAACAAGCTAGACAGACCCACACACCTAAGTGAATCCTTACCAATCTTGTCGTGAACATAATTGGTTTGATTTAAGGGATTTATTCAGGGCTGAACTATCTGGCCTGCCGAGTTGCGTCCATCCTGGGGCCCCACGTTACAGCTCACTTCTGACCCACATGTGCTCAGCGTGCAGCCCAGACCTCGCTGCTGCAGCCCTGCTGCTGATGTGTGTGTGTGTGTGTGTGTGTGTGTGTTTTCCTGACAGGAGGGCACGTGTCTGCTACAAGAGCACAGAACACAGCGAGCGAGAAGGAGGAGAATGAGAGAGAGAGCACAAGGCACACAGACAGGGGGAGGGAGGGAGAAAAGGAGACGGAGGGAGAGAGAGATGGAGATAGATAGAGAGATGGATGGAGAGAGAGAGGAATGGAGAGCGAGCCCTGGCCGGTGCCAGCGGCCCCGTGTGTCCCTGGCCAGGCTGCTCGTTAGTGTGCCAAGCCCTCTGCTGCACCTCGCTGGCCCTCTCTGCCCGGGCAGAGCCAGAGGTTACACACAGCCAATTTAGAGTGATGTACATTCAACGTGTCAGCTCCCAGTCTCCAAACAGGAAATAATTACTCACACAAGCATCTGCTTTCCCCCTCCAAGTGACTGTACCGTAACAGCGCTCCCACTAAGCCACAGACTGAAGCCTAAAACTCTTCAGCTTTCTCTTCGAGTGTTCTTTCAATCTTTTACTCATTTTTCTTAATTTCTGTCTTTTTTCTCTCCTTTTTTTGTGTTCATTTTGGAATCAAGGCTGGTGAGGCAGTTAAACTATTGCAATCATACCAATAATGGGGCTTTATGTGGGAGAGGTGGTGTGATGAAGCCAATTAAGTACTCTGGTTTTATACTGATGATATGGTCCGACTGCACTTTGAACAAAATGTGATCCAAGTCTTTGACTTTCCCCCTTCCTTCCTGTCTGTCCATCCGTCAAACTCTGTGCCCCTCACCGGTCAGTCTCTCCCCGCTCTCCCTCTGTCTTTCGGCTGTGATTCATGGGCCACCTGGTGCAGACCTCCCTCAGAGACAGTTGTAAAGGCCTAATCACCTCACCTTGCTCCTAATTAGAATAATGCCCGTGTTGTGCTGTGTGCTGGAGAGAGCCTGGAGAGGAGATGCTTCACACATATGGCTCATCTGTCTCCACTCCCGTTTATGGAACAGCAAGCTCATCATTCAGCACCAACCAGAGGTGTAGTGGTAAAATAAGAGGTGGGTACGGTGATCACGGTAAGATGGACGACGCCATGTGGTATCAGATGGCGCACAAGGCATTCAGAACATGTTTAATGATGGTGGAGGTTATTGCCCAATGTTAATAACAATACCAGTGGTATTAAATTATTTCTAGAGTGTTGATGAGTTTACATATTGTGAATGTGGATAATACAATGTTCTCCAGCCACGGCTGCTCTGTGTCTGATGTCTTTCCCAGGTCTCCAGCCAAAGTTGCTCTGTCTCTGATGTCTCTGTCCCAGGTCTCCAGCCACGGCTGCTCTGTGTCTGATGTCTTTCCCAGGTCTCCAGCCAAAGTTGCTCTGTCTCTGATGTCTCTGTCCCAGGTCTCCAGCCAAAGTTGCTCTGTCTCTGATGTCTCTGTCCCAGGTCTCCAGCCACGGCTGCTCTGTGTCTGATGTCTTTCCCAGGTCTCCAGCCAAAGTTGCTCTGTCTCTGATGTCTCTGTCCCAGGTCTCCAGCCAAAGTTGCTCTGTCTCTGATGTCTCTGTCCCAGGTCTCCAGCCACGGCTGCTCTGTGTCTGATGTCTTTCCCAGGTCTCCAGCCACGGCTGCTCTGTGTCTGATGTCTTTCCCAGGTCTCCAGCCAAAGTTGCTCTGTCTCTGATGTCTCTGTCCCAGGTCTCCAGCCACGGCTGCTCTGTGTCTGATGTCTTTCCCAGGTCTCCAGCCAAAGTTGCTCTGTCTCTGATGTCTCTGTCCCAGGTCTCCAGCCACGGCTGCTCTGTGTCTGATGTCTTTCCCAGGTCTCCAGCCAAAGTTGCTCTGTCTCTGATGTCTCTGTCCCAGGTCTCCAGCCAAAGTTGCTCTGTCTCTGATGTCTCTGTCCCAGGTCTCCAGCCAAAGTTGCTCTGTCTCTGATGTCTCTGTCCCAGGTCTCCAGCCACGGCTGCTCTGTGTCTGATGTCTTTCCCAGGTCTCCAGCCACGGCTGCTCTGTGTCTGATGTCTTTCCCAGGTCTCCAGCCACGGCTGCTCTGTGTCTGATGTCTCTGTCCCAGGTCTCCAGCCAAAGTTGCTCTGTCTCTGATGTCTCTGTCCCAGGTCTCCAGCCAAAGTTGCTCTGTCTCTGATGTCTCTGTCCCAGGTCTCCAGCCACGGCTGCTCTGTGTCTGATGTCTTTCCCAGGTCTCCAGCCAAAGTTGCTCTGTCTCTGATGTCTCTGTCCCAGGTCTCCAGCCACGGCTGCTCTGTGTCTGATGTCTTTCCCAGGTCTCCAGCCAAAGTTGCTCTGTCTCTGATGTCTCTGTCCCAGGTCTCCAGCCAAAGTTGCTCTGTCTCTGATGTCTCTGTCCCAGGTCTCCAGCCACGGCTGCTCTGTGTCTGATGTCTTTCCCAGGTCTCCAGCCAAAGTTGCTCTGTCTCTGATGTCTCTGTCCCAGGTCTCCAGCCACGGCTGCTCTGTGTCTGATGTCTTTCCCAGGTCTCCAGCCAAAGTTGCTCTGTCTCTGATGTCTCTGTCCCAGGTCTCCAGCCAAAGTTGCTCTGTCTCTGATGTCTCTGTCCCAGGTCTCCAGCCACGGCTGCTCTGTGTCTGATGTCTTTCCCAGGTCTCCAGCCACGGCTGCTCTGTGTCTGATGTCTTTCCCAGGTCTCCAGCCAAAGTTGCTCTGTCTCTGATGTCTCTGTCCCAGGTCTCCAGCCAAAGTTGCTCTGTCTCTGATGTCTCTGTCCCAGGTCTCCAGCCACGGCTGCTCTGTGTCTGATGTCTTTCCCAGGTCTCCAGCCACGGCTGCTCTGTGTCTGATGTCTTTCCCAGGTCTCCAGCCAAAGTTGCTCTGTCTCTGATGTCTCTGTCCCAGGTCTCCAGCCAAAGTTGCTCTGTCTCTGATGTCTCTGTCCCAGGTCTCCAGCCAAAGTTGCTCTGTCTCTGATGTCTCTGTCCCAGGTCTCCAGCCAAAGTTGCTCTGTCTCTGATGTCTCTGTCCCAGGTCTCCAGCCAAAGTTGCTCTGTCTCTGATGTCTCTGTCCCAGGTCTCCAGCCAAAGTTGCTCTGTCTCTGATGTCTCTGTCCCAGGTCTCCAGCCAAAGTTGCTCTGTCTCTGATGTCTCTGTCCCAGGTCTCCAGCCAAAGTTGCTCTGTCTCTGATGTCTCTGTCCCAGGTCTCCAGCCAAAGTTGCTCTGTCTCTGATGTCTCTGTCCCAGGTCTCCACCAGCCACGGCTGCTCTGTGTCTGATGTCTCTGTCCCAGGTCTCCAGCCACGGCTGCTCTGTGTCTGATGTCTTTCCCAGGTCTCCAGCCAAAGTTGCTCTGTCTCTGATGTCTCTGTCCCAGGTCTCCGTCTCCTCCAGTCTCATGCTCATACACACACTGATACACATACACTCACAGCCTGCAGCAAAGCTTTTACGTGTCATGCACACACCAGTAAAGATATCTGATAGAAACCAGTGGAATTGTTTGTTATAGAGTAATAAATATCTTTGACAGAGACGTGGGTGGAAGTCGTTGATAAAGAAGGATAGGGGTGGCCAGGGGTCAGCGTAGGCCTGTATGGTCCGGTGTTCAGTACCACTGAAAGATTCAGTGGCGATACGCAGTACAGGAATAAGAGGAGAGCAGCTGCCACATCCCCACACTGCTGCACTTTCACAAGGAAACACACCTAATGTCATATCATCTGAAACAACACCTTATCTCCTTAGCAACTGCTTCTAAGTGGTTTGAAATTGCTTCCGAAGTGTCCGTGCAGTGTTCTGATCTGTGCTGGACGGGGCCCAGCTGCCTTTCATTACTGCTAGTTAGCGTTAGCGTTAGCGCAAGCTTCAGCCAGCGTGCTGCTGCAGCCGACTGGTTTCCAGCTGTGAGGATTTCACATTCTCACTGTAACCAGTAAAACAAATCTTTTGTTATACACAATGCCAAGTGTTTCTAATTTCTGTGTACTCCATGCAGGTATTAACTCATTGAATGCCAAGCTGTTTTCGGGAGCTTTGTCCTAGAGTGCCAGCAATCTAGACCATTGATGATTTTTGTACAGCCACAGCATATTCTGTGTTATAGCTATGAACACAGGTGAGACTTTAAGCTCTCGGTGGGTGCAAACCGTGTATTTCTACACGCCTCTGTTCCTGAGAAATTCCAAGCTAAACAGCGGCTAGTTTTCATCAAAATCGCTGTTTTTTTCTAGAAATGGAGATATAACGTCTGTGAAGTGTTGAAGTGTTGCCTGTTACTTACTTGTGTGAACTTTCCGGGAAGTGATCAGCGAGACCTGGCGAGACTGCCACCTAGTGATAGGCCCACGAAAATGGCCTGGTTTTGACCTGACGTGCATGCGTCACTGATTCGACCCAAAGCGGCAACCGAGTTATGATAAAATGTCCAGATAAAATGTCCAGATTGTGCGTTTTCATGAGTTTCACGATCATCATATATTTCATTTCCATTCATCACAGAGTTCCCAAAATCACATATAAGGTGTGTTAGAGTGTCTAGTTTCGTAATTTAAAAAAAAAAGCTAAAAACGTAATATTACGTTTTTGGCACTCAATGAGTTAAAATATTTAATTATTATTTATTTTTTGAAGGATGCATGAAGCTGAGGAGAGGTGAACAATATGAAGCGATGAAGGTTGTGGTAGAAGTACCAGCAACAAAGAAATTAAAACTATACAGCTCTGTGTGGGTGTGTTGGGTGAGTGCGGTGGTGCAGAAAGTGGAGCTCTATCAAAGACTTCTCTTCTTCTCCTCAGTGTTTCAAACCAGACCAGGGGTTTGACAGAGGTCAGTGTAGATATTTGATAGAAGTCCCTCACCCATCGTCACCTTTTGTGGGGTAAAATCTGTGACCTCCAAAATGGCCTCCATAGTCTGTGGAAAAACATGGCAGCTCAAGAAAACCATAATGATCCTTCCATCTTGATTTTTTTAGGTTTTGCTTCTGGCCTGCTGTTGCTGGAATCCACATGCTCTGAAAGACCCATTGAAGAAATCAACAGCATTACCTTCATGAAGGCCTGTCCACACTGCCAATGGTAACTATTACAGTAACTTTAAAGACTTTAGTTTGAAGTATCCATCTAGCTCATAAGAATGGCAGCATCCACACTTGATAATAACAGTGACATGGTGGGAAATACACAGTGATTGTGTGAAAGAAACACTTACAGAGCCCATGGAATTTTAGGTATCACATTAATTAAGATGAAGGATATTAATGAGAGGCTTTGGTCAGTATGGATGCTCATTTCATTATATGTACAGTTCTCTTTATGTCAGTGTCACTCTCCCCTAAAAGTGAGGGAGGATTATGCCTAAGCTGTTGATTTTTGAGCAGTTGATCTTGAGCTGTCTGCTTGTGGATCAAAGGTAAATGACATCCTTAGGAAGAAGTGAGACAAACAAGGAAAGTCAAAATGCCATCGGGACATTCTTCTCCAGTTGTTTCATCTTAAGCTGACCTTACGCCACTCTGATAGCCATCACTTCAGTCCAGCAGTTCATTTACCCTTGAGTTGTTCTCCAAAATATATTTCTTGATCAAACTGACACCGACAGCACGCCTTCCCCCACAGATTTATCAGTTCCGCCTTTCTCCTGCTGCAGTGCCGAGTCTGTCAGGACAGACATAAGATTTGGGATGGAGCGACAGCTGGGCTGAAAATAGGGAGATGTAATCACAGTCCAGATGTGGAGCCTGTGGCGGGTTTATTAATGTACACGCTGATGCTGCCGCTGCCACCGCGCTGCCGCTCCGCGCCAACCACGTCGGCAACAAAGACTAATGAAAACAGCCGTTAGTGCGCGGCACATCCGGGGAGGTGGGGGGGAGAGCCGGCGCCGAGGCCAGGCGTCGCTGGAGAGAAACCAATCTGCCTCTGACGAACTAACGAACGCGCGACTGAACGAGGTGACGCTTCTCACCTCTGTGCCCTTTGCTGCCTCTCAGATGGCACCCAGCCATGCCCAGTCCCAGCCTGCCCGCCCCGTGGCCCCGCAGAGGTGGCTGTGGGCCTGCTGGAGGTGAGGTGAACCCCCCCACACACACACACACACACACAGGCACATGTGATCACTTCTTCCTCCTGTGGTACCATCACTAATCCTGCAAGGTGAACCTTTCATAGAGGCTTCAAAAGAAAGTCATGTTTACATTCATTTTGGAACCTGCTGAGGATATTGTGATGATGACACAGTAGGCGGCATTCTCAGAGGAGCTCTTTCCCCTTCACATGGAGAGACAATTCATTTAGTGGCGTCGGGATATGAGGCCCGCCATCTACCAGAACCATAAAAACACTCCATGCTCTCACGTACCCTTGATCCAGTTCTTTTTTCTTTCAAAGGCGGTCGTACCTTAAAGGAAAAGTAGTCGCCCCACTAACATAAATGCACTAACATATATGTGCCCTTCATATCTCACTATGCCATCTTTGCCCACGTTGTGTCCGAACTTCCTATTGAGCAGTACATCCATTGCCATACATTGAGATAGCAGAGTTCTATCGAGATGACTGGCATCATATGTTATGGGCCATCTTAAAGTTAGAAACGTTTATTTAGGATTTTGGTGGCTTGAAACATTTCTCTAATACGCCTCTCCTATCTGGAGTTAGGAGAACACTGACTTAGGAGCAGCTGTTCTGTAATGACTTTCTAAATGGTTCATGGTTACCAAACAGATAAGATAGGATAGTGTTTTGGTTTTAGCATTTTAGACAGTAAATAATCAGATAATGCATTGGGTTCAAATAAAGAAAGTACTATCATGATATATTATGACAATTATGACATTCTGTGCTGAGAATGGCCATTCCATCTCAAAATATATCAGCATACGATATGGGAATCAATAGGTTTTCATAGTACAGCTTTCAAAAGTTTCCTTGGCAGTGGGAGGCATGTTGAGCATGTGGATGTGTTGCACTGATGTCAGGTACTTTCTCTCATCTAGTCAATGCTTACAAACATACAGCTGACCCCTTGAACAACCACCCACATGTATTTGACAAACATTGAATTGTTTTAAAGATTATAATAGAATACCTATGTGAGAATAGACATTGAATACACATGCCAAGTGGTCCTAATAACCACTACCAAACCTGCATTACATTTCAAATGCATGAAATAGCTCTTTGCTTATACTATGGTTCTGCCTTTGATTTTACTGCTATTTGGTTTTGGTACCCATAAACATGTTGCATACTGCAACACAAAAAAAATAGACTTCATGCTTGATTTTACATCTCTATAGCCGAGGTGGCTGCCTGGCTGTTCCTGCAGGGCCTGTTTTAATTAGAGCACTCCTCAGAGTGACTTTCCAGGTGGGGGAGAGCCGGCCCGCTGCAGATCCAGAGAGGGGGAGGCGATTGCTGGCTGTGACACCCAGGTCTTTATGTGCGAGGACTTCTCATTCATCACTGTCTCTGGGGACAAAGGGAACCTGTGGCGCATGCTAAGAGCCGCTGCCCCTGAACGGCGCTGGGAATACATTAGAGCCCCCCCCTCCACATCCCATAATGATCCCTCCTTCCCCAGCCCTGTCACCGCTCTCCCAGCCACCAGCGTGCCCTGGCACTGCAGACAGTGGAGAGGGGAGCCTCCATTACACATTACTACTGACAACAGTTGCTCCCCATGTTGTTCTTTTATATGAGAATGCTAGTGTTTCTCTCTCTCTCTCTCTCTCTCTCTCTCCAGCTCACTCAGGGCAGTGTGCTCAAAGGCTGCATGGCACTGTGTGGTTTACCATATCAGCTGTGTCCCACACCATCATTCCAGACTGTATTTACCTCTCATAACAAAGCTTTTTGCGTGTATGTGTGTGTGTTTGTGTGTGTGTGTGTGTGTGATGGGGATGAGAGTGCTTGTGTCTGTGTACGTGTGTGTGTGAGAGAGGGAGAGAGGGAGAGAGAGAGCAGGTGGGGGGCACTAATCAGGCTTAGCTGGGAGCAGGGGTCTTATCAGGCTCCGTCAGACCTTGGGGGGGCGCCGGCATGTTCAGGACTGATAGGGAACTCAGCAACAAAATTAAATCTAGATTTCCCACAAAAACGGTGCAAATAATTGCCCCAGTTAGGGCAGAGAAACAATACTATCCTAGAGTTGATGTGCCCTCTCTCCCATGCCAAGACCTCACTGCATACTCATTACACTCAGGGCAGCCCCCACCCACCCTCACAAGCTCCACTCCATCCACCTGTTTGTTTTTCTCCATTTGGCAGAGTGGTCACAGGTAAAATGGCTTCCAGTGCGAGTGATGAATGGTCTGTTTGTTCCTGAGGGGCTCTGCTCTTCTTTTAGAATCCGAAGCGGCCTCTGTTCTATTTGCAGGCACGCAGCCGGCCCGCTCTATTGTGGCCGGGCTCTTACAGGACATTAAGAAGGTGGATGCACTCTTCAGAGACACTGAGAGCTCTTCAGAGGGGCTGGAGTGGCCGCCAGACGGCCGAATAACAGGAATGAATCACGCAGGGGGGCGGGCCAAATGGAAGGGTAAGTAAGCAGGAAATGAGTGTGTGAGAGGCATTAGGGAGAAGCACTCGCACTCGCAGAGAAGCATTCTTTGGTTTTAACGCTGAAAAAAAGAAAAGAGGCAACACTTCAGCATGAATAAGGACAGGAGGGGAAAGTGTCGGTTGTCATCCTGAAAGGCTGTGTTGATTGTGCTAATGGCCTTTATTTAATCTTTCCTGATGTTCCTGTCTGAAATGACACATTCAAATGATCATCGCAGTAGATTTGGAAACGAATTAGGTTTGAGTTCTCGTGTTCAACTGAGGATGAAAATACCAATAATAATCGAGTGGCCGGTAATAAGGGATAATAATGAAGGAGCTGGACTTTCTGGTGTCTTTGTCCAGTTTGTGCTGCATGTGTCTTCACACTCCCAAATTACTGAATATGCAAAACGTTTAGAGGAGCAGCTTTCGGTGCATGTGTGTGTGTGTGTGTGTGTGTGTGTGTGTGTGTGTGTGTGTGTGTGTGTGTGTCTGTGCCAGTGTGATTGTTTGTGTGCGCATTTCATCACACTGAAGTCTTACTTGAGGAGTAATCCACTGGGGATCAGACTGCTGCAGCGCACACTGTACATCTGTAAGGTGTCTAGGAAAGCTCCGCTGTTCTCTTCTGCTTCATCTCAGGATAATAAGGAAACCTTGAGCATGATGTGTGTGTGTGTGTGTGTGTGTGTGGTGCTGAGGCTGCCTAAAGTGCCTGTAAGTCGGGAGGAGTGGACAAACTGAGATAAGCTGACCGAGGCTGCCCAAACAACAGCAGGTGGCCGGAATCGGAGGCAGCAGGCCCTCTTGCCCTCGCTGGGGCTCGGGGGGTTGGATCCACGGGCCTCTGGCTAGGGGCACAAGGGGCAGAGGATTGTGCCTGTTGCAACCTAACCCCCTTCAACAGTGCTGCCAAGTCCTCAAATGGCTTCCAACGACAAACCAGCTCCATTGGACTGTAATGGATTCCTTTGCACTGAGGGCAATTCACCTTTTTCTGTCATTTTAATGCCATTGTATCACAGTTTATCAAATCAAGTGGAAACGGCCCCCTCCTCCACTCAGGGAAAAAGCCTGCAAGTTTTGTTCCGTTCCTCTGCTCTGCTTTTGGAGGGACGGGAGAAACCAATCCAGGCCCCAGAAGTGGGTGATATTGGCCTGAGCCGCCTGTGGGGAATTATTCAGTCTTGCGAGACATGGGCGAGCTCCTCCACCCAGCTCATTTCTCCCCCTTTCTCTTCTGATTATGCGTCTCTTTCATCCTGCCAGCTTGTCAAGCCGCCACCCCAGAGATTGAAAAAGGAGCGGCAGATAAAGAGCAATCTCCTCTCGGGGGCCCGCCGCTGCCACACAGATGGTGACACACAACCTGATACCCCCATGCTCAGGGAAATCAGCTTTGGAGGCCCATCAGCCGCGCTCAACACTGACTCCCAGTCAGATGAAGATGTTTGCGGGTTCCTGGAGGACAAGCCTCCCCCCCCGATGCACTGATGAGTGAAAATCAAGCCTCAGGGGCCAGACATTAGGAATCTGTGACTGGAAATCAGACCCGTTAAGGCCACAGCAGCACACACAGATTTGTATGTGATCAGCAGTGTCTGTAGAACTGCAGCAGGGCCAGTGCATTAGTGTTTAGAATGCCTTCGTGCAATCAGCTGGAGCCGCGGATACTCCTACATTAGTTGTCCCTCGCCTCTGATACTTAGTAGTTTATGTGCGATTCTGAGGATACCCTGCACTTTAATTGAGCTGTATGATCGGCCCCAACTTCCAGACTTCGATCTCTGCTATCAGTAGCTCTCCCAGACTGACAGGAGTTGAAGGAATCAAAGTAGAGAGAGAAAGGGTAAGTCAAGGGCAGTGTGCAGGTAATGCACACAGAATGGGGTGGCAAGTGAAACAGACCCACAACGCATTCACTTCTTACAAAACAATGCAGCATTGTAATGTCTTTTGTCCACGAGAAACACAAGGGGAGAAGCACTTTCAGCCTTTTGTTTACAGCAGTCAATTTAGCGCACAACATAAATCATCTATTTTGTTTTGTGCACACAAAAGGATGTGCTCTTCTCCATATTTTATGGACATAATTTTAACGTTTTCATGGACAAAACCATTACAATGTTACATGTATTTGATAGCGCAGAATCTGTTGTGTCTACATAATAAGGTCTGTCACACTTGTGGGGTGTACTACGAACCTCGATTAGTAGGTTAGCGAGGTATGTTGTGCTCAAAGCCTGGGTTAGCTGTCACACGAAAGTCGCTCTCTTTTAGTGTCGCTATATTACCATGATCTTATGCTGGCAACCAAACCTGGTCGGGAGGAGGTGCGGAGGTGAGGAAGTTAAATCTCAAATCGTGCTGCTGACTAATCAATTATCTTGGAAAAACAAAAGTTATATCACGTGTAAGATTCTGTCATATATGTTACAGGGGACGCTCCGCCTATCCAAACTTTTTCAATCTCGCAGGTGCATTTAACACCTTTGCGCATGCAAATATTCCATAATATGAACGTTCATACCATAAAACATGTCATTACCACCGATTTGTTTGGTGTTGAAAGCTAGTCACTAAAAATGAACACCCTAGATTACGCTGTCGTCCTTTAATGCGGAAGTAATCGTTTTTATTATAGGCGGTCTTGTGCGTCTCCACGTTTCACGATTGGCCAACATAATCAGAACACCGAGAACGCGCACAAAATCTGAGCTGAAAGCCTAGTTTGACAAATATACACATAACTGCGTTTGTAGTATCACCTAACTTCTAGCCCCAGTTAAGGCTTTGTGAATCCTCCATATGTCTAGATAGCCTGGCTATGTTCAGCTTGCTGCGTAGTATACCCCACCGCTGCCCATGATACAAAGGGGAGACACAGTAAACACATCATTATTTGGCTATTTATATTGACCTATTTCCTATTTTTTGTCCTCTGAGTGAAATGTGTATTTTCACCTTGTAATGAAATATATACAAGTGTGTTCACCTTCAGTCATTTTTACACAGCAGGTTTATAGTTTCATCTAATTGTAGAATCGTATTGTCTGAGCTTACTGTCTGTTTTTCTTCCCTGTGAGATAACAAGTAGCTTCATTGTCACTTTTTTCCCCTACATAACAATGCTCCCAAGCCTGCTCATAATGACACAGTCATTTGCACTGAATACTGTTGTTCTCCCAGGCCACTGACAGCAGGTAATAGACACAGCTGACAACAAAATGAATAACAGGTGTTGAAATTAGATCTTCCTAAACTAATTGATGTAGGGCTCTGTGATCCTATCCCCACATTGGCATGGCCTCCAATGCCTCCGCGTGAGGAGAGTAATATAACACCTCCCTGCACTAATCGCATCTGATTTGTTACCCCTCAGGTGGAACATGCATGATGCCTGTAACTCGGCCATAACTCATATAGACTTAATCCTCATCACCTCGCTGAGCTTTGCATAATCAGCAGAAATCAGGTGGCTTTAACCCCATACCCAGTGCTGGCCCGCCGGGCCGCGTGCTTCCCCCATTAATATGGGTGACGCCTTGCGGCTCGTAGGTGCACTGCTAATGCGTCGCTGTGACAGGAATTCTGATAATTAGCTCCAGCATGAGTGATCAAGGCCGTTGCCATCGATGCAAATCGTTGCAAGGTGACTTCATGGAGATTCTCTCGGTGTCCTCTCCAATACAGACGTCTGCCGTAACACGCCTGCTCCTCCGGTCAGGGGAGTGTAGTCGGAGACGGCTGATACTGATCAGCTCATTTCACGTATCACAGCCATCCCAGGAAACTTTCTTTCCACGGCAGCGAGCGAGCGGCGAGAGTGAAACGGCATCAATCAGATGTGCACACTGGTGATGTCAGGGCCAGATTATGCACAATGCTGCCAATAAAACTAGCCGTGCCAAAATTACAGTCTTAAGGCTCTTGATGGATTAAGGTCCTTTTCCTAAGCCCAACATTTGAATGCATTAGGAGTCATTCTGAAGGTGACATGGTGGGCCACGTTGGGGAGCCACGCTGCATAGACCACTCAGCACATAGCCTCAGCACATAGCCTATAGCTAATGACGCATGACGCATGACAACCACCTGTCAATTCATATTTTCCACCTGTGGTGTGACAAAAACATTATGCCCCACAGTTGGAAGCAGGGCGAATTAACCTGAATGGCAAAACCACTGAGGCTTGAAAAGCCTTAAAGTGCAGTGGAGGAATACAGAACATCTCTTCAGGCAGCGGAGCAAAGTGGTGCAGGAAGAACAACAAGGAGCTGTTGATTCCAGTCAAAGTGAGCTCTTCACCACTGCTCAGAACATAATGAGCTTGAAGGAGCTAAAGGTGGTGTCTAGTGGTGTGAGTGTGTGTGTGTGAGAGAGAGAGAGGGTGAGACGGAGAGAGTGTGTGTGTGTGTGAGAGTGAGAGAAAGAAAGAGAGAGAATATGTGTGTGTGTGTGTGCACGCTTCGATTGCTCTCAGTCTGGACTTAAAGAGCAGAAGGAGACTGAAGAGAAAATGTAGCATGAGGGTCAAATGAAAGAGGGAGCAGGTGGAAATGCTTTTCATTCAGTGAAGAGTGCTCCTTCCTCTCCCTCCTCTTCTCTCTGCCCTCCACTTATTCTGCACCTCTCATCTTCCTTCCTCCTCTGTCCTGTCCCTTCTCTAACTCTCTCTCTCTCTCTCTCTCTCTCTCTCTCTCTCTCTCTGGAGGACGTATCTAAAGCCCTGCATCCAACCCCACATGAGAGTCCTACAGTATTCCTGGACAAACTGTTCATCTTGAGTTTTGAATAAGAAAAAACATTGAGTGTGCTTATGCCCTGTTGTACCTCCTCAAGTAGAAATGACATTCATTTGATTAGAAACTCAGTTCTGCTCTCCGGACCTCCTCCCACCCTATAAATCATCATCAGCAAAAATAAATTACAACCAACACCTTGCTAGCGCAGCCTTTCTTTTCATAAATACCTCTACGAAAATGCATTTATTCAGGTGGAATATTGCTTGGGAGTAAATCCCTGTCTTTTCATTTTCATTTTCATAGACTACAAGTCTGTTTCAAGAGATGAAGAAGCATATCCAGATGCGCTCTTGATCCAGTGTTGATTTCAATGGATTCAGCCCAGCCTAGTAGATCTACGCCTTTTTTAAATCCCCCCAGTGACTAAAAGGGGGCACAGAAAGGGATGTTTGTCTTCTATTGGCATCGCTGTAAACAGCCACACACATCTCAGAGGCCTGCAGTGGATCTGTGCTGTGAGCTGGGGACAGAGCTGCGGAACACAAGCTGTCATCTCCAGACCCCCAGGAGACGGCAGGCAGAGCCGGGGCACTGACTTGCTGTGTCGACTTTGTGACAGTGGAGTGACCAGGGAGAGGAGTCGCTCTGACACCGCAAGACGGATTAGAATTTCATATCTGCTTTGAAAACAGGAGGCTCCACTAACAGAGACAGAGAGGGCTCTTGAGTGACTCCCCTCTGGGACCGGCCGGCTCTCTCCCTGGTCAGATCACACATGGACAAGCACACAGCAACACAAGCTCAACTCTTCACTGTTTGCCGTCTCATTTCACTTGCAAGAGGGACAATGAACAAGATGCTCATACACTCCATTTAAATGTCACCTCACTGTCTTCAGATCACATGCAGTCTCCTCTCTCTGTCCTCAGTGGACATTGATAGCTCCTAAATACAGTAGTGTTTTTTGACACTTCGCAGAGACTCTTCAGTGTCTCCAGTTTCATTGTGGTGTATAGAGAAGGCTGCTGGTGTCTCTGCAGTGTGTGTGTGTGCATTTTGTCAGGTTGTTGAGCATTTGTCCCACACACTGGAGGTGTGATGGCCTGTCTCACACACAGAGGGGTGTGTCTCGGGGGTGCATCTGATAGACTGACACCTAGCTCACATTGTGTGCCAGTCATCACTGGGCCTCTCAGGCTGGCTGCTGGGACTCAGCGGGAGGCCATGGCGCCGGGCGACTCCATCGCAGCGTAGCGTGTCCGAGGCTGCTGCTGGCCCGGTTGACAGAAATGGCAGGTGCTCTTGCCCAAATCAACACGTCCCTGGCGGTGTGAACATCATGTGACAACTCTTTCTATTGTGCCGCCCCTGCGGTGTGTGGAGGGGTTCAAGGAGAGTGGCTGGAACGACCCTGAACCTGAGCCGGCTGCTCGCCTGCTGGAGACGCCATTCATCATGCCTCCCTCAAGTCAAAGCCACCCGTCTGAACATCAGCATCAAGTTAACAAGGAGCACCATATGAGTTAATAAACCATAATGGGACTCAAATGTTTAGATTGAAATTGTGCTGAATTCATTTAAAGCAGAAAGGAATGAGCCATACCAAATTAACTTTTGTGCCCTGTGATGTCTAAAACACAAAAATCAGTCTTCTGTAAAAACTTATATTTAAATATAACTATATTCTACATACCCAATTGCTGTCAGATTGTACTTGATGATACATGACAATTATGGAATTCCATTTGCACAGCTACTTTACTTAAAGTTTTTACTTTACTATTTTACGTAATATACTATCAGTTGTAAGCACACAAGTACCTGGGCAGTGACAGTGCAAGGTTGCCCATGCAGTCCCTTAATCACACTACTTTACAATGTTCTTAATAATGCTGTATCATCTAACAAGGTCAGTGCACAGTACATGAGCACTTACAGAGTGCGATCAAGTAAATTACAATTAATTAGTCAGTAATTAGGATATCTAATAAACACATTAATTCATTTTAGACAATTAGTCAGCTAGATCACTTCCAGCTAACACAGTGTCAAGCCCAGAAATGGTCATACAGTGTAAGTATCAAATGGGTCAATTCTTTTTTTGGCTTCTTCTGTCTACTGTTCAATTAACATGTAAGCCTCCATAGATAAATAGCAGTACCAATGACCTGTTATTCTGATTTGTGCACCAGTACCACACAAGACACCAGTGAAGGCTATTTGTCTGATTTCCACACACCTAATAAATCACACATGATCTGAGGGCACAAATTAGCTGAACATTTGTGCATTAGCATATTATTATTGTAGCTATCGGCATGCCACCAACACCACTGGGCTTTCCCCCCACTCACCCCACTCCTGTTCCAGCTGTCTCCAAACAACTTCAGGCGTGCCGAGGCTTGTGCAGTCGCCGCAAAAACAAAGCACTTCAAAAAAGCCAGGTCATTCATTAGGAGCAGAGTACTGTAATGGCGTCTCATTCTGTGTCAGTCTGGAGTAATTAATCAAAAGCTGTCAACGCACAGAAAATTATTCCATTTTAGTTTTCTGCATTACATATACATTTGGTACTCTGTGCGTGTGTCTGTGTGTGTGTGCATTGTGTTTGCAGACAGCCTGTGTCACCTGGGCCATCTGGAGTGAGGTGAGTATGTGAGCATGTTGCTGCCCAGCGGGGCTCTCTCAGGCTGCCTCTGCCGTGAGGACGCACACTTGTCAGTGCAGGATGTGCAGTCATGTTCAGCTGTAGCACCAGAACCACCCTCACATCCTCAAACACATGTGCTATGCTTCCATATGCAATACCTGCAGGCAGTTGTCTGCACACAACGCATACCCAAACACACACACCATACTTTACATGCAACACACAAACCTTTAACCCACATATTGTCTCCTCACAACTTCTCCTAATGCAAAATATGACACATCCTTTAAACTGTAATGTAATGCTAATCGGATTGGATCATAAACAGCTCAGCACCAAGGAATTTGTGGTATTTTGTTGTTGGTTGTTGTTACCAAAATAATGTGTTGGTATTTGTTGGTGCCCTCATCAAGCGTTTGCAGTTTATCTGGTTATGTTGCTGATTGAATCATAAATGGCCACAGCAACAAAGAGGAACGACTGAAGAATTTGCTGGTACTTGTTGGTATTTGTTGGTGCCCTCATCAAGGGTTTGCATCTTTTGGTTATGTTGCTGATCTAATCATAAATGGCCACAGCCACAAAGAGGGATGACTGAAGAATGTGTTGGGTTTTGTTGATAGAGAACCCATCATGAGGAGTGTGGAGGGGGCGAGTCTGGGATGTCAGGCCCGACTGTTGAGCCTTCTTGAAGTGTTGCTTTTAACACCATCCAACCCCTCAGACTGGGAGACAAGCTCTTGCAGATGGGTGTGGACGCTCACCTGGTAACTTGGATTACAGATTACCTGACCGAGCGACCACAGTTCGTCAGACCTGAAGAACTGTCTCTGTGACACTGTGATCAGCAGCACCGGAGCGCCACAGGAAACTGTGCTCTCTCCAGTCCTGTTCACCCTGTACACATCTGCAATTGTGGGGTGTATCAGGGACGAGCAAGAGGAGGAGTACAGGAGCCTGGTGGATGACTTTGTGCATTGGTGCAAACTCAATCACCTTTAACTCAACACTTCAAAGACCAAGGAGATGGTGGTGTATTTCCGCAGGTCTAAGCCCACTCTGCTACCAGTCTCCATTGATGGGGTCAATGTGGAGGTGGTAAGCACCTACAAGTATCTGGGTCTCCACCTGGACAATAAACTGGACTGGTCAGCCAACACTGACGCACTCTACAAGAAAGGACAGAGCAGGCTGTACTTCCTGAGGAGGCTGCGGTCCTTCAATGTGTGCAGCAAGCTCCTCAGGATGTTCTACCAGTCTGTTGTGGCCAGCGTCCTCTTCTATGCAGTGGTATGCTGGGGAGGAAGCACAAAGAAGAAGGATGCTGGGCGACTTGACAGGCTGGTAAGGAAGGCTGGCTCTGTAGTGGGAGCTGAACTGGAGTGCATCACTTCAATATCTGACAAAAGGACCCTAAACAAACTGATCAACATCTTGGACAATGAATGTCATCCACTCTACAGCACTATTAAAAAGCAAAAGAGCTTGATCAGCTGGAGACTTCGCTCACTGCCATGCACAACTGAAAGGCTGAGGAAGTCATTTGTCCCCAGGGCCATTGAACTGTTCAATGCCTCACTAAAGGGAAGAGGAGAGATAGACTTCTCTGTTTAGTCTGTCTGCCTCTCCACCCTCTCCATGTTTGAGTACTGACTGCCCACTACTGCTTTACTAATGTTTCACTACTGTTTTACTAATGTCGACAGCCTAATGTTTTCACTACTGTTTTACAGCTACACTGTTTTTCATGCTATATTAGCACACATGATCAATGGCTGCGGTCAGGCTTCTGCTACAATACTGAATGGCTATAACCCTATTGCCTCAACCTGTTCTTGCACTGACATAGTTTTTTATATTACCTTGTCTACATTATACTTTACTCTCCTATTTGTCCATATTATTTATGCTGGTCTCTAGACCTTATTCTTGCACTGTTGCACTGTTGCACTAATGTCGGACTACCTTTTGCACCTTCACCATGACACTCACTCTCTTGAGCACCGCCCTGTCACTACAAGCGTCTTATGCTTGATCACCCTCAAGCACATTGGACTTTTTACATTTAATTGATATAGTATATTTAGTATTTAGTTTTGTTAGTTTTCTTATCTTCTACTGTCTTTATTGTACAGTGGAGTTTAGTTATATGTTTATACTTATACTTATGTTTACCATTTCTGCTGTAAGTGCATGTTGTGTGTGATGTCTGTATGCTACTGAAACCCTTGAATTTCCCCTTGGGGATCAATAAAGTATCTATCTATCTATCTATCTATCTATCTATCTATCTATCTATCTGTGGGCTTCAATGGAACATCGATAAAGGAAGGTGCCTGCTTGATAACCCCAGTGGAATGCTCACAAAGCCTGCTCTGTTGGTGATGGAGGTTTTTGCCCCCATAGGTTGCTGTGTTGGTATTGTTTTGATGGTAAATAGGCTGCCTTGTTGATTGGCCGCTGTGGGAAATCCCCTTCCTATAGCACAAGGAATTGAACACCTCTCCTGTGTACATCTGAAATGAACTCTCCCAACGCTTCCTCAAAAGCAAACTCATTTATACACAAATCTGACAAATGTATACCCTTTAGTAGTTTCAGTTTGTGCAACAAAAAAAAAAAATATGTATTGTGTTCCTCTAATTGGTCTATATTGAAAAAATACAATACTATGGAGCCTCTATAGTGTACTGCTACTGCGATCAATGGCAATCAAGAGCAACTGCATCTCTGTCTGCCACCGGTAATGCAAACTTGGGCTCCCCCGCGGCTTGTTTCATTTCACATTTCTGTTGTGGGGACTCTCAGAAATCCCCTCTGCAGCGCGCCGAGCCGAGGGTTCTGCATGAATGTGCACTTTTGGACATTAAAGGATGAGTGGGAAATTCAGCTGCTCCAGTGATTAATGTCACCGTGCCGACACACACCAGGCGCTGCATGTTTAAAGCATGTTTTCACTGTTTATGGAGACCATCACATCCAGCGCATAATCAGGCCTATCACTCATCCTGAAAACCACACAGAGACAAGCACAATGGCTCCACCACCGGATGAACTGCGGGACAATGCACTCATGACTGCTCATAGCCCAAATGGAAAATAATGAACTGCTGGAGGGAATGGCTCTGGCACAGCAGCGTTGGAACAATAACAGATGTCCTAAAACCAAATGTAAAACAATACAGTTATCTGCAGCACAGCTCTATGGACATATCTCAAGTTGCATAGGAACATAGGAAGGTCACAGGTAAGAAACGCACACCAGACAAAACAAAGCTGCTGATTCTACTCTTTGAAGTTGTCGCTCACCACATGCAACCGGACTGAACACCGACACCGTCAATTCATAGAGGGTTTGTATGAGTGTGGGCGCTGCCTTGATTGGCTGTATAAACACATCAGGGGTCAGCCTCCATGTGTTGATGTGCTCTTATGAGATAGACATCAGCAGGCCAGTCTGAACAGATAAGCTATCAGCTCCGTCCCACTCTTCCTCTTAGGCAGGGGCTATCTTTATTACAGTCCACTGCCACCTCATTCTTCTCCATCGCAGGCCTGGAACCTGACATTGATAGACTCTATCAGCCACTTAATGGATAATGAGATTGTTGTTGCCCCTCACCAGCGCTGCTGAGCGGTGAGCCGGAGCGGGGGCTTCTGAAAGGCAGGTCCCCCGTCTGACGGAGGCCACAGACAAACAGCCCGGAGGAGTCCTCTAAAGTTAGTTTATAGGCCACAGGAGACATGAGCCTGCTCTGGGAAACTTATGTATGTACGGAGTATGAAGCGTGTAGTATGGAGTTTGGATTCTACATTGTTGTACAACAATGAAGAGAAACCTGGACATGCACATACCGGCAGATGAATGATTTAAATAGATAGAAAATAGATGCAGCTTTTAGTAGATTGGATTGTTGAATCATTGTGTGGGAGGGTCTGCAGAAAAGACTGGACAGATAGATAGCACCCTCTCATGCTGGCTCTGCTCTACTCTGTGAGTCCCTATAGAGGAGCTCTATGTGGGCGGATGCCACCAATGGCACAGGCTGTGTGTCTCAGGTATTAAGTGCATCTGCATGTGAATGCTGATTGTTCAGGGCACTCTTGTAGCCCAGCTCCCTCTTACCACTGAAGCAGAACACTGAATAAGCTGAGCTATGGAGCTTGTGTGTGTGAGAGAGAGAGAGAGAGAGAAGGAGGGAGGGAGGGAGGGGGGGGGCTTCATTATAAAAATGCTAATCTGGTCAATTCCCCAGCTTGTGCAGGCTTTGTCAACAAGGTGAGGCTTCCCTGCCGCGTGTGTTTCTTCTCTGTGTCCTGTCAGCCATTTCTTTTCTCCTCATTGTGTTCATCTCATTTAACACCATGTTCTCCGTGTCTTTACGCCGCCATCACACGCCCTGACGGAGGACGAGCGCCGGCCCCTGGGACGTCATCTCAGGTCGGCTGACAACTCACTGGTCCAGGGATGGTGGAGCAGTGTGTGGGTGGATGATAGCTTGGTGTGTGTGTGTGTGTGTGTGTGTGTGTGTCATAGGTCTTGTTGTATTGGTGTCACAGAGGGGATGCCAAGCCTTTGGGATTTCCAGTAATCTGTGAAAGGGTGGACCACACCGAAATTTGCCTGGTGTTCAGTGTTTTGACTTTCATGAAGAGATGTATGGCTGAGGTGAGTTTTATGTTTCTGTGAGACTTTCAGCCATAACCTCTCTGCCGTAGGACCTGTTGGGGTCACCTGACTCACTGGTCTGATTAAAGTTTTATGTCTTCAGCCTGATCCTGAATCAGCAGTAATGGAGAAGTGCTCTCCAAAGAGACACCTTCATGACCATCCTTGTCTTACCAATAGATTTTTTTTCCGACCATAAACACACACACAAATTGAGCTTAAAAAAGCAAGCCTATGCGTTCCTTATTTTTCCCTTGCCTGTCTATTTCTCCTTATTCACACAGAGTCAGATATATTCCTCCCAAACTCTCACGACTGGTCTAACCTCGTCAGCCAGTTCTGCCATAATCAATCATGAAAAAATCAAGTTGTTTCTCATGGATTCTTTATGGCGTTCATCTATCTTGGAAGTGAACAGCACACCAGGCACCAGTGGAGAAGGGCTTCCCTCTGGGGCCGTGGGAGCTCTACAGCTTTATTACTCACTTCTGACACACACACAAACCCACTCAGCTCAGCTCACTTCTCAATGGGATTCATCCGCCAATTGTGTGTGAGCTTTCTTCTCTGCGTCTAGGCATGTTCAGATGAACATTTGGGCAGTTAGCTGGGCCGTGACAGCATGGAGCTGTTGTCTGATTGCTGGAGCTGGAGATTTTGCTTTTAAATAGGCTTCGGTGTGGAAGCGCGTCGCTGTGGGAGATCAGAGGGAGTCATCTGCTTCACACTCAGCAAGAAGCAGACGGCAAACATGTGGCGCGCAGTGTTGCTGCCCGGTGCCTTTTTTTATCTTGTCTCAGGGTTTCAGGGACAATGTGTGAGAAGAGGCAGAATGAGAGAGAGAGAGAGAGAGAGAGAGAGAGAGAGAGGGGGGGGAGGGAGGGAGGAGAGGGGAAAAAAGGACGACAGAGTGGGACGGATAAAAATGGACCACAATCAAACAACATTTGCATAATGTGGCTTTTGTCCCCGTTTCAGCCTCCTTAACTCGCATCTCATTTGGCTGGCTGACTGTCACGGTGCGATAAAGGGGGGTCCGCCGAGTCCCAGGCTGCCTGCCGGGTCCCTGGGGAGCGCTCGCCGCGGGGGAGATTAATGCCGGCCCCCCTCGTCCTCTGAGCTGGGAGTGGGGCTCCAGACGATGGGGAGATAGGTGACTTTCACCAGCAGCCCCCCCCCCCCCTCCACCTGCCCCAGATCAACCCACCCCCTCCAGCCCATGATCAAACACGCCAGGGGGAGATGACAAGGTCAGGGGCAGGTGCCCTGAGCCCGGTCTGTGTTTACATGCAGAAAGCCCGGCGCTGACCTCCAGATAGCAGGCGGCTGACTCTGGACCAGGTCCGAGGCGCTGGACACGCGCCAAGTCGGAGCCAGATCCTTTTCTGGAATCAGCTGCTCCGTGCGCCTCCACACCTGCTCCTGGGGTAGAGGTGGGGCCCTACGGCTTAGCACTCACTTTCCACAGCCATCTCCACCATCCACAAGCAACACTACTGCTTTAATTATAAATCTCATTCCAAATACATATATTCCATATTTCTATATTCCATGTTGTATTTTCTCTTCTTCTTGAGGGAAAACTGCGCAGCCCGATCTCTTTGATTGGCTGCTGAAGGGGACGGGAGGCACGCTGCCTGTTTCCCAGAGTGCCGCAGGTTTATCTCCCCTCAGCTCTTCTTATCTTTATTTTGAGGGACGCCGCGCGACGAAGAGGAGCTCACTCCCCCAATCTATTCACCAGCATGAAATATTGGAGGAAATATTGTCCACATCAGTGTTCACTTTTTTGTTCTGTCACTCAGGAGAGGGAGGAGGGCTGGAGAGGGGTTGGCACAGGCAGAGAGAGCCAAGCTGGCAAGCAGGTGGGGGGTAAAGTGTGTCTGTGTGTACTGTTAAGTGTGTGTGCATAAATGTGTGTGTATGTGTGTGTGACTGTGCGCTTGCACTTGCATGTGTATTTGCGTGTGTGTTTGCTGGAGAGATTTTTGGACAGAATCAGTGTACCTGTGCGAGTGAGTGTGTGCAGGCTGGCTGAGCGCGCCTCCCCTGGCCCACTCTGGAGACAAATAAAGGGCTATGAAGAACAAAATGGATAATAATGTTATCACTGAGCACAAGAAAATAGCACTCTCCCGCGCACTCTCTCTCTCTATCGCTCCCTCATTCCTCTTTCTACCTCTCTCTCCCTCCCCCTCTCTCTCTCTTTCGCTCCTCTCTCTTCTCTTGGCCTCCCTGCTGTGCACACCTGAGAGATATGTATTTTTTGATGGGATGTGACACTCCCTTTGTTTGAGGGTCTGCAGAAGGAAATGATATCTCATCTCTCTCCCTTTCCCCCCTCCTGAGACACTGCTTTTGGACAGGTCATATGTTACACGCGCACAATGGCCTTGTCAAGAGCCTATATAAATGCAATTTCCCTGATTCAGGCAATTACCTCAGAGTGGACGGGGATGGTTGTTCCCAGTCAGTGTGAAGACATCAGGAGATGAGCAGATGGCAGCAGGCCTTCATGACAGGGGGCTTGTTGCTTGTTCGCTCGCTCACGCGCTCCCCGCTACCTCGGAGGGACCGTTTGGAGCTCTGTCCACTCTACACACCAGCAGGACGAGCAGTTTACCAGCAATCATTGACAGCACCCCTGAACAGTCTCCAGCACAGAGCAGTGCTTATGAGGTCACTTCCGTAATTCATGCTGTACTCATCCTGGGCCCTGCAGCTCACCTTTTCATTTGGTGTGCATGCAGGAGGCATTAGCGTTCAGTTTCAGCGCCAGTCATCAGAAAAGGGAAAAATGCCAGGAGAGGGAACTTTCCTCCCCTGTGACAGCACTCCTGTGCGTGTGTGTGTGTGTGTGTGTGGTGTTTTTGGTGCGTGCGTGCGTGCGCTGCTGAGAGAGGGACTCAGCAGTATTCGCTAGTGGTGCGACAGCAGGCAGAGGGACAATACCCTGCAGTCTCTCCACCAAGGCCTTCTGGTGCTCGCTGGAGGAGCCGGGATGGCGGTGGGGGGGGCGCATGGGGGACTGGGGCAACACGTGAGCTCATACATCAGCTGTCTGGTACAGGAAGCATCCAAAGCCACTGTAACTTCAGCCATCCCATTAGTGCTTTGGGAGAATAGAAGAATGTTATTGCCTGCTTCAATTCTTCAATCACACATCAGTCATGTCCAAATTTACCATGTCACCGACATCTACATCTCAGCCTGTTTAAGGAATCTATACATCAATGTTATGTCCTTAAAGGAGAATTCCGGTGTGATATTGACCTAAAGTGTATTGAAACATGATACCGAGTGTGAACGTATGTCTCATAGCCCATCTCGGCTTGTCCCCTGCACTCCAAAATCTGGGCTAGTTAGCCCGATGCTACCAACAGCTTTTTCAATAGTGGTGCTTCGGCATCGGGCTAGCCATGCAAATAAATCACTGTTTTACACCCATTTACGAGGCTCAATGTATCTCCACACTTCATTGGTAGACTTCCGAGGGCCCTGACATTTAAAACGAGACATTGAGAACTTTGAAAAAGCACTGGTAGTTTACTTACAAGGCGATTTATACAGACAGTATCTTCCGCGAAGTTTAGCGTTTGCAGCCATCTTGACTTTAGTCACGATAAATCGAGCAACGAGTAAGAATGAACAGGTATGATAAGGGATCAGATTCCAAAAATAATTCAGTGGAAATGCATGGATTCCAGTTTCTTCCAGTAGCACAACTGGAATCCATGCATTTCCACTGCTTCCACTGCTTTTTCAAAGTTCTCAATGTCTCGTTTTAAATATCAGGGCCCTCGGAAGTCTACCAATGAAGTGTGGAGATACATTGAGCCTTGTAAATGGGTGTAAAACAGTGATTTATTTGCATGGCTAGCCCGATGCCGAAGCACCACTATTGAAAAAGCTGTTGGTAGCATCGGCTTTTTTTTAACTTCATTATTACTCTTTCCTCATGTGTGCTTATTAAGGGCTCTGTTCTCTGTAGCACAGCAGCAATGTGCCTCCACTGACTCCCACTAGGAGCGGCACTGAGAGGACACGTGGACTCTAAACACTTGACTCACCTTTTCCCAGGTTACGAGACCCTCTGTGTGCCCGTGGCAGCCTTTCATTACCTCCTGTCATTTGCCTTTCACGACTGCTTTGCCTTGCATGACTGCATTCCTGACTATCATCAGAGATTGACCATGGAACAACAGCCAGCAGTAAAGGCTGTATAAACAATTACCAACTTATCACATAGTTCAGAAGCAGTCAAGCAAGGTTATAGTGATGGGATATTGACTATTAAGTTCCAAGGGCCTTATTTCGGGAGTTATTTTCCAAGCTGACAAACAGTAGCATAGATACTGTTCTTTTACTGTCTGGACTGTTGTTAATCACAGTCTCACAGTCTGGATTGTAGCTACTTCACTTGACTTTCTAAAATATCCTAATAATGAGATTTGGGAGGGTGGTGCTTTGTAAAAGCTTCTGGTGGAGCTCCTCTAGCTGCTTTTTGTCTGTGTCCCAACACTGACATTACTGTGGTGAGAGGTTGTTAGGGGGATTATAAGATTGAGAGCTAATACTCTGGATAGAATCTACTGAAGATTACATTAAGATTATATCAAACTGTCTCCCATTAGGATGGCTAATGCTGGGTTTGTTTAGTCAAATGGGGAATGTTTGGGAAAGCTTGACATTGTTCTTGCTCTGGTCCTGCTCATTGCATTGCATCAATCAAATCAAAGGCAGCTTCCATATTCAGTTCAGCCAGTGAAGTCAACAGTGCCTTAGTATTTGGGACACGTTTAATTATGTATACTGGTACATAGGTGCTATAAGAGGCAGGGAATCCATTTGAGTAAGGTGATGTGTGCTGGTTGAACTTTCGTGATCCTTGCTCCACGCAAGCTGCTGACCGGAGCTCTCTGCACTGCTGTGAAACTGCGCACTATTTTTCTCATATAAATATATTTATTTCAGAAAGATTGGCCTATTTTATTTTATAGGCTTTTTTTATTTAAGACATTTTTTTATTTAAATGTGCACCTTACGGAGCTTTGATTTAAAAAAAGGCACTCCAGTTTTATGTTTACATTTTATTATGACCGCCGCACAGCGAAGCGGCGGTCATATAGGTTTAGTCAGTTTTTTTTTTTTTTTTTTTTTTTTCGCATGTTCAAATTTCCATCAAGGATTCCCGGGACACTGAAAGACCGGGGTAGACGAAACTTGGTGGGCGGCCTGTAACCCCATATGGATAGCATGGAACCATCGTTTTTCGTTTTGATCTGTAGCCCCCCCCGCTGGACTGTACCCCCCGAAAGGAGGGTAGGGCAGACACAGTTTTCTGTGAATATCTCGAGAACCGTAAGGTTTAGGAGGACCATTTTTTTTGTATGTTGATCTCAAGGGGCCATGTCAATCCATTCCATAACCACTCATTTCATGTATAAGCCCACCTAGTTAAACACAAAAAGTAAAAATGAGGTGTTGTAATCGCGGGTATCTGTGACCTAACATAGGCAAAACTGCACGAAAATTGGAAGTGTAGGATCATTATGACACCCTCTGAATGCACGACAAGTTTCGGTGGAATTCCATTCATGGGGGCCACACAATAAATTAATTTATGTTACTATACACCAACTGGCCTGTAGGTGCCCGGAGACAGTTTTCTGTGAATATCTCGAGAACCGTAGGGCCTAGGAGGTCCACCTTTTTTTTGTATGTTGGTCTTAAGGGGGCATGTCAACCCATCCCATTACCACTTATTTCATGTATAAGCCACCTAGTTAAAAATTAAAAGCAAAAATTAGGTGTTTTCATCACAATATCTCTGGCTGACATGGTCAAAACTGCACGAAATTGAAAGTGTATTTTGTTTTGATCTGTAGCCCCCCCGCTGTACTGGACCCCCCGAAAGGAGGGTAGGGCAGACACAGTTTTCTGTGAATATCTTGAGAACCGTAGGGCCTAGGATGACCAATTTTTTCCGTATGTTTGCCTCCAGGGGTCATGTTAACCCATTCCATGTGCACACATGTGCATAAACAGATACACACGCACACACATACATTCACAGTAATCATCATTATGACACATACTCACACAGTAGACATATGTACGCATGCATGCACATGCACAAACACACATACGCAGGCAAACACACAAGCACGCACACACACACACACACACACACACACACACACACACACATAAACATAAACATGTACACCACGCACACATGCACACAATTCAAGAATTTCTCAGAATTATGAACAGGCAAGATGGGGGTGTGGTTGTATAAAATGAATTTTACATGTGAAATCTATGAACTAATCATGTTTTGGTACTTGTTGTCTAGCAGATACCAGTGAGAATTGAGTGTGGATAATGCAATTTAGTGAGACAGTTAGAATCATATAGGCCTTTCAGCGTAATTTATTTTTGTGGAAAAAATGTGCTGGACTGAGCGGCGGTCATATTTTGCCTTATTATATATTTCCACCCAATGAATACAATGTCACTTGATATCAAACCAGGGTGGACCCATTAGAAAGATACTGATGATCTCACTGGGTCAAAGCATAGTCCTTTATCACTGAAAATAAATGTATTGCAAAGCACTTGCAATTGTACTGGCCTACATCTACATGTGTGGGTTTACAGTATAGCCATGTTTGTGTCTGTTTTATTCATTCTTTTTCGGATGTACCAGAAGTGAAAGATAACAGGCTGCACTACTATAAAACAGTCTTTCTATAGCATCACACTCTCTTCACAAATCAAAATCTGTGTTCCTAAAATGCCAAGAGGCACTGTGTGATTCTTCATTTTAGAAGGAATTAGGAAACAGTACAACACCCAACACTTTTCCACATGTACAGTACCATAAAGTGGAGGACTTGACAACCATTAGTCACAAAAAGACAGATGGTGCTCTTGCTGGCTGCGCTGTTAAGGGTCCCAAAGATAATTATGCAGAAGAGAGTCATAAACAAACACAGGGAACTTGGCTTATGTTCTGAGGATCAACATCTATTTATTTTTGAATCTCCACCAAGGTTAACATTTGTGTAGGTTATACGATTTTGGAACAAAATAAGAAATGGCATGAGGGTTTGCAAATCATTCAAAGTCGTCTTGATGGGACTAATAGAAAAAAGACCAAAAAACACCAAAACAAACAAAAAGTTCTAGATGTTACTGTGGATAGCTCAAAGTTGATTATTTCAGCCTATTTAGAGTCATGAGACACTGAGGACTGGGTGCTACTGGTGGGGTCGTAAATTCAACTCAATAGGCTAATACAGACACCAGCATAGTTAACTTGCAAGACATATGACTTCAGATGAGGAATACTACTGGACCACAGAAGCTAATCATGCAGAAAAATATTGTGGAAACTTTGGCATGTCCAAACTTACACTCTTAAAATAAACGTGTTGTCCCTATCTGTTCTCCCTATAGGATTAAAAAATGTGTTTTCAACGCAAGTTGTGTTATTTTAACACATACTGTGTAACAAATTAAAAAATAACATCAAACATAAACTGTGTTGTTCATACGTTTTAAGACCGTAACCAGAACGGTTACTGTTTTGTTGTTTGTAGGAAAGTGGAAAACTTTTGAGGATATTGATCGTAAAATGAATCTCATTTCAATCACATCAATAGACATAGGTTACAGAAAGTACAAGTATCTAGGCTACCCTCATAGGAGAACGCAAAGATTATAAAATTCAAACGTTTGAGTCAAAAACAAGCTGCTGCACATATATCTGTCACCTCAAACAAAAAGTCGACGTGAGAGGTGATGGGAGATGAGCTGTATCATAAAAGAAATGAGTGTAAATGGCCTGAAACGAGAAACTGTTACAGATGCCACTGAACGACTGTGTAGCAATAAATTCCATTCTTATCTCTGAAGAACATGGCGGCTTACTCCCGACACAGGAAAATGAGACGGGAGACGAGTAACAGCATCAATAAATCATTCTAGCCCAATGTTGTTCCCCGGAGATTTCTCAAGGATTAAATTAAGCACTTCCATTTCCATCTACCACCTGATCGCGACGCATATAAATCCCAACTACTGATCAACAGCCTCTCCAGACACACGAGACCTTGAGGCAAGAGGCAGCAGGAATCTGAGGGGGGAGACAACGGGTTATCCTGCGTTTGACGGGAAGGAGGAGGGAGACTAGATTGTGGAACGCGTTCATGCTTAAAAGTGTCCGCCTTTTGGTGGTGGAGGGGATTTCATTTTTGCTGCCACAACGACTTCATGTGCATTCTGTTGCGCGCTGGAGTCAAGGAGGAAGGAACTCTCGCTGCAGGAAGCTGTTCTCCTCTGAACTAAAAACGCTCCGCTGAGCGGGAGCTATCCAGTGCTGAAGTTGCATTTCTTCCCCCGTGCGAAACGCGTTGTTGCAGAACCACACCGATAGCGAGCGGTTTGTTTTTTGCACCGCGCAGGTGTCCGAATTTCGCCCTCCACTCCGCCTTTTCAGCCTCTTCTGCCTTGAGACTCCTGTGGACCCCACGTTGAATGAAGACAGGACTCCGTGTTGGACGTTTGTTTCTGTGCAGCTCTCTAAAGATGCCAAGGTCTTTCCTGGTGAAAAAGGTGAAGCTTGATGATTTTTCATCCACGGACCTCGAGAGCTCTTACGGCAGGTCCAGAACTGATCTAAGCCTTCGGATTCACGAAAAAGGTAAATGACTGTGCCTCGTAAACTGTTGGAACGCACCTTTCTGCCACGCTTGCACATGTTCCTGGTGTATCATAACGAGTTGTCCTGACACGGAGTCATCACTCGTATTTTCACGCAGTGCATGCAAACAGTTGTTGTGTTGTTTAATTCATACTGGTGTCTTCTCCAAATGTCATTTACAAAAGAATAAATCACAGAAAGCATGCAACAGATGCACACAAGGAAGAAAGCATCTTGGTAATATACAACTTTCCTATCACTGGCAACTTTACATGATACAACTAGAAGGATTTTGCTTTTTTCTCTCTCTGCACATTGTATAGCCTACACATTAGAGAAGGTGAGATGTGTTTGTCCGTGCGTCGACTGACTTCTAGTGCTGAGCCACAGCAACAAGAAAACGTGTCTTGATAACGTTTTTTTCTGAGAGAATGATTATACCGGCCATGTAACGATGTAGAAACAACATTTTTCTGTAATAACTTCAGAATCGCTGTAGTTCTTCTGGTCCTTGTTCGTGTTTTGAATTATAAATTATTATTCAAATAATATGTAAAACTGTAACTTTGGAAGCATTAAATGTATCCTATGGATTGCTATAGACTAAACCTACTTAGTTGTACATACTGTGCCACGGCCAGTCAAGTGCCACAGAGCTTGTTGCATGTTTTTGTTCTCAGACGAGTCTCACTTCAAATATGAATAATCTGTTCTTGTTCTCTCTTCCGTAGGGTACATTAGCGAATACATCAGCCCGTCTGTTTATGATGGAGAAAGCGATGGTGCCATCAAAGTGCCGTCTCCGGAGCCCATCTATGATGGAATCCACAGTGATTATGGCGCACCTGACTCTGACCAGGCCGACAGCCCGCAGTCAGAAATCAGCTCCGGATACATTAACGGAGACAACGCAGTGAGCGAGGGATACACAGTAGATGCCTTCTTCATTACGGACGGGAGATCACGGCGGAAAGTTATCAGCAGCCCTCGTACCATCCAGCGACATACATGCAACGAGTGTGGGAAAACTTACGCGACGTCTTCCAACCTGAGCCGGCACAAACAGACTCACAGAAGTCTTGATAGCAAGTTGGCCAAGAAATGTCCAACCTGTAATAAGGTGTATGTGTCCATGCCCGCCATGGCCATGCACCTGCTTACCCACGACCTAAAGCACAAGTGTGACATCTGTGGCAAAGCGTTCAGCAGGCCTTGGCTCCTGCAGGGCCACATGAGGTCCCACACGGGCGAGAAGCCCTTTGGATGTGCACACTGCGGAAAAGCGTTCGCAGACCGCTCCAACCTCCGCGCGCACATGCAGACTCATTCAGCGTTCAAGCATTTCAAATGCAAACGATGCAACAAGACTTTCGCCCTGAAGTCATACCTGAACAAGCACTACGAGTCGGCCTGCTTTAAGGGCGCATTCTCACCACTGAGCTCACTTGAAGCATGACCTCCCAAGAGCTGACATTAGACTTTTGTCCCACAATGACTTTGGGGGCTTCTCCCTAATCATCCTGCCCATCAACAACAAAGGAACACAGTAATAGCACAATTTTCTCTATTTTCCGCAAATTGAATCTTGGAATAAAATTCGCATGCACTTAAAGACATGAACGCCGCTGACGTCTTCATAAACTCCTTGCGCTTGAATCACAATTTCAACCCATCAAACCCCAATGAGGATTTTTAGTGATTTCTCAATCGTCTCTGTAACATTTTTTTTCATTATTGGATAGTATGTAGCCTACTTCTTCAAGTGACCATGTATTCGCCATTGAGGTAACTGTATTTATTTATTTATTTATTTATTTATTTATTTATTTATTTTTAATATTTATTTATGCCGACCTACACTCATTTGTTCTTGGTAGCCCTTTTTTGCACTTTAGTTTGTGTCCTTGCCAACATTAATAACATGCCAAAGCATTTAATCCTTGAGAAAAATATTTTCTTAATGAGTCTCTTTTTGGTTTTGAAAAAATTGCATGCAAAAAAATAATGAATTCTATGCCAATACCTTGAAGCTTATGATTTTGCCAAAATTTAGATAGTATCAGTGGGCAATATTTCTTGGGTATGGAGAGGGTATATAAAGCAATAATCCTTAATGCATGGTATTTTGAAAGTAATAAAGTATTACCTATAGCAGTTTTCTAAATCAGGTATGTTTGAATCAAATAGCCTACTCATAATAATCATACAAAAAAGACATCAGGGAAAATGCCAACGTAGTGTTAGAGTCTCAAACAGAAATGAACTGATCTTCCTTTGCTATCCTGTTATGCACTGCCTGCCTCTTATTTAAAACGTAGTTGTAGGACGTAGGCTTGAAGTGCTGAGATTCAGCTCCTGGCTATTCAGAATTCTTTCCCAAATCTGCAGAACGTCTACCGAGGCCAAGCGTTTGCTAGCCGGGTAGCCAGGGTAGGCTACTCTCTGCCATGTCACAGCACAGTGTTAAAACCCTCAATGCACAAGTTAGGCTACTTGTTTTAGCCCAGCGGACGTTCGACAGATTTGCCTTTCAAGCACTTCCTTTTAGAGTCTTTAACTTTGAAAAGTAGCACAATACCTATAGATTCAGGTAGAGATTACGTGTATTAGCTTGACCTCTGTTTTTGTAACTCAGCTGAAGCATACCCTCATTAAATTGCAAGAGGCCGTTGTAAATAACTTATTTGGAACCTTTTTACAGCTGTTACCGAACAAACGACCTTATTTCGCTATATTTCTGAATAAAATGTTGAATGAAAATGAACATTTGAGGCAGTATTCGAATGATGTAAGCACACAACATCAGGCATTTTGTCGCACTTCATAATAAAGACTAAGTAAACAAAATCCCGTCTGTCCTTTATTTGTTTCTGATTATTGCCATTGCTCCGTGAAATTAGGCAATTAAAACAGCCAATTAATCTTAATGAATGAAAATCGATGTGAGAAATCTTCAGAGACGAACAGACTGGGATGCCCAAATATGCATTAAATACTTGCCATCCCCGGGTTAATCCAGTAATGCCTTTTGTGCCAAGCACAAAACAAAAAGTACAGAAACTGGACACTGCAAGACATGGCCACACAACCATTTTCATGTGGAGTGTATTTGGGAATTCTTTGTTGTTTTAGCATTCTTTGACCAGGGTTACAATTCAGGAGGGTTGCATCTGTGTTGTGTTAGCTGGATGTGATGTGAACAACCTGCTGCTTCTTTTGCTATCACTGCAATCATAATGAGATAAGTGCAACAGTTGTGCATCAGAGGTGAAAGTCAGGAGTCAATGTTTGGCCACAGAGAAGTGATCTTTGATGACTTTGACCTAAGCTGACCACCATCACTAGACCCACACAACAGTCCAATTGTCTGTTCTAAGGTTCATCTCCATAGCTCTTAAAGTAGTTCTACAGATTTCAAATTGACCCGTCATAGACAAACACACACCATCACGCACCTCCTTTACCTGTAGGATTTACTATGGGAAAACAATGCACAATCAGTGGCAATCTGCTTTACCTGTAGGATTTACTATGGGAAAACAATGCACAATCAGTGGCAATCTGAACTGCATAACCTTGCTCATATTCAAATGATCTATCTCTGCACATGATTATCAATGTTCATTACTATATGCATTTTGCACATCCCATGAAGCTATGCTCTGCTAAAACTAGCAGACTATTACGTGTTATATAGGTGTGCATGTGCGTGCATGCGTATGTGTTTTGCTGTGATACTGATTGTTGCTACTCAAACTTCTGTGTATGCTTTACAAATGTGTTGTAGATGCTTTATAGCCACAGACCAGTCATCAAACTTGCCAGGTCATGTCAGCGTCACTATGCCTGGGTGGCATACAGTGTTGTGATTTTATCACATAGAAATAACAGTGCCATTTAATTGAATGGTGTCATATTAGTGGTGTCTATTATTCCAGATAATAACTTGAACATTGAAACCCAGTGAAATATTTCAATTTAGATCTAAAATTCTAATCTGTTTCCAGAGGATTGCAAGATTTTGCTGTGTAATATTGCACTGCTTGTGTACTGCAAAAGCATCAATTTAATTCATGCTTGACTTTTTCCCCTTTTGTGAGTTTACGTTGAACAACAAACCGTTTCCACATCCTAACCGTGCTAGCCCTAAACTCACGCTAACTACAAAGCTCAGGGTTAATTTGGCTGGTGCAAAAGAGGCCACCAGTGTCATCAATTTGCCCAGAATCATTATCCTCGGCTCGTGTCGGCCCACACCCTGGTCTCCAGAGCGCTGGGTAATTGTGCTAGCAGGACACGATCAGCATAACCCATTACTTAACAGCAGACAGCTGTAGAAGAGCCAGCATTGAGTTGATCTGTTTGCTTTTACATCCCCGTCACAGCCGTTTAAGATGAGGTCTGGCCCCAGGCTGCACTGAGCCCCATGCAGACTCCACTGATTGCGGCCCAGACAGTGTGTCTCTTCAGCCTCACAGCAGAGAGGAGAAACTATCTGCTGTCAGCCCATCCTAAAGCACTCCCACTGGGCTGTTTGGCCTGCATGTACACTGTAGACAACGCTTGGGCCTTATTCTATGAGATGCACTTTTCTAGACAGAAAATGATCAATCAAAAATTAATAATGTGTCTGTGACAATGTTAACTGTTACTTTTGAAACTTTTCCTTCTGCTATAAGTATCTGACAGACTGCAATGCCTACATTTGCACTGACAGCATGCCAGTCAGATATGGTCTTAATGATATGTTTGAAACTTTCATGCATGTACTTTGGGGATTGGTATTCTGGATTATGAAATCTACTTTATTTTGGTTTGAGTCTGTATTGGGAGTGAGTGCCAGGGTGGTGTGCTGAGTAGTGTGTAGGCCTACACACAGGACCAGGGCGGGCAGGGGCTGTGTGAGGTGTGAGGTGTGAGGTGTGGGTGTGGTGATGGTGTGGCAGCTTTTTGGTAGTGTTAATGTGTGTTCACCTGTACATTAGGGGTCATCAAGTGTTCAGCTAACAGTTTGTTCAGTGAGCTGATGCACGTGGGTCGATTAAAATATAGAAAATACAATTAATGTGCAATTTGCTGTCAATTTGTATATGATTATGTTTAATAGCAAGTGTTTGTCGAGGAGTATATCTGTGTAGTGATGTATGTAGTGATGTATATAGCCAGTTAAGCCCAATTGTCTTTATATGTTATCCTAAAACAACAGGGCTCTGATACTGAGCTGGATAATACATGGTTTATGTTCAGTAAAGGTCAGTGTAGTGTTGTTAAATGAGTTCAATTCCTGGACTGTGCAGGACTCAAAGGAAGTGCTGCATACACAGCAGATCCACACCTGACCACATCCCTGAGGCGATAATGAAGTAGGAAGTTAACCTGAAATGAAATTTCTCCTTGAGAAAAATATTACACAACTGGCTTTTGTTTGACTCTTTTTAGTTCCACATGACTTTTCAAGATGTCACCCAAAGCTCAGAATATCTGGCAGCCCTGATTGGATTGTGAGGACAAGCCTGCATAATCATGTTACTGACAGAGTTCGGAATCCTGTCCTTTATTTTTCAGAAAGGAGACTTTGGCTTGTCCTCTGTGACAAGGGTATCAATGCTTTCCTGAAGGGTTTGCTCGTGTATTTGCAGTTTGCATTTATGAACTACCTAAAGCTGAATGTGAAATCATCAAATAATTACTTCATTTTTCCAACAAAAATGTTTCTAAAGGAATGTTTACATATCCATACTTGTAAGTTGTGAAGGATGTGTTGAAGAGAGCGTAATCACATCATCACTGCTGCCTCTGAACAGCTATAGGCTAGTTGATGCAGCACAAGTGCCTTGAGGCATCTTCTTGTGTAAATTTATTCAAAATAAAAAGTAGGTGCCCCCAGCAGCAGCCAGCCAACCCTGGACATCCTGGGCAGCACGCACGCAACGCAAAAGGCACTGGACAACCACTGCTCCTGTGGCCTTCATGCTGCCTGTGTCCTATACTGTAAACTACCAGCTATGCAACAAACCCAATACATAGTGAATGACTAGACTTGGCTCTAATGCTCACCCAGGGCAAAATATCTAAACACTATCATAAGATTAAGCAAGACTTCAGATGTGTTAAAATGGAAGGGTGTGAAACTGGCACTGCTTGCTCTGTAGATATCATTTGGATGAATATAATTTATACAAACCAAGCCACTTTGGAGGTGTTAGTGTGTAAATGACCAAGATATAATGTGTTTATCCTGAGTGATCATTTCCCCCTTTTCAAAACACGGCTCTAAATAACCATGGGAAAGATTTATAGTGTATATGAAATAATCCGCTGAATATGGAAATAAATCCATAGCTTCCCTGATAAGGCCATATGGATCCATGGAGGCGTTTGACAGATCGTCCTGACGAAGTGCCCCTGGCCTAGAGATCACACTGTCTCAGCGGTGCTCATTTAGCACACTGAGTCTGTCATGTTGTCTTGTAACCAGAACCTGCTCACCTCTCAGCCCACATCTGTGGGAGAGCGTGGCACAGCGTGGCACAGCGTGGCACACCTCGCATCCTGACTCACCCACCGGTTGCCACAACAAACCTGTTTTGCAGCAGGGGTCTCGTGCGTGCTTTTGTGTTTTGAACTGTGCAAATGGTGGAGCTCACAGTGCATTTCCGTAATAGGAGTGGATATGGAAGAAAGCGTTGCCTTGAGATATGAGAGATTCATCATCGCATGACTGAGCGGGAAGCACAAAGCACTGTGCCACTGTGTGCTGGGGGCTGACTAACCAGCCAGCGCCTTCACAGATCCCAAGCATCGGTCAGCCATCATTAGAACAACCCCCCCCACCCCCAACCCCCCTCAGTGTGGCCAGTGTTCCTGCTTAATTCGCTGCCATCACACAGTAGAACAGTTGGACTGAATTATATCCAAAAGCAGGTAATGAGATCCACAAGAAAATTAGTCAGACTGAGAATAACAGCACAAAACTCAACTGTCTGCCAGCCAGTCATTTCTGATGAGTGGAATAGTTTTATCTATTATGCAAATGCTAGCAGAGTAAGCTAGAGACAGACAGGCAGAGAGTGAGAGAGAGAGAGATAAAGAGAGAGACATAGAGAGAGAAAGAATGGTTAGTTTACTCTAGCATGTGCTCAGCAGTAGCTAGGCAAATCATTTGAAGCAGAGGAGCACTTTGAGAGAGGGAGGTGGGGGGGTGACCCAGTTTGGGTGACATGTAGCTGAAACAGCTTGTGCTGCAGCAACAGCAACAGCAGCAGCAACAGCACAGCACAGCCAGTGCATTTTTAATAGCAGCCGCTGCTTGCACACTTCCTCTAAGAGGAATATAGGACTCCTGTTGCTATGTCGTCTCAACGACCGGCTCGCACAGACGATGAAAAGGGGGGTAGACAGACGGAGGTTTTTCTTTTTAAAATGGAGATCATATCTGGTCCTAATTGATTGACTGTTCCATAGTGTCTGTTACATCAAGAGCCTGTTGCTGAATGAGGCGTGCACGGTGCACGGCAACCCAGCACTCGGGTCATATCAGACACATGGCTGTGGCGCGCAGACCAATATTCTGCTGTGTGTGTGTGTGTGTGTGTGTACTCACATTCGTGCATTTGTTCTGACCTCTCACAGCGTTTGTGCGGGGGAATTAAAACATCATGCATATTCAGAATGGGAGGAGGAGATAGGCCCTTCATTCCTCACTCCCACTCCAGTGCCTTTGATGTGAGTGAGTCAGTGAGGCAGAGCCGATCTGTGGGGCGAAAACCACTGGCCCTAATGACTACTCGCTGGCTCTTTCTCCCTCCCTCTCTCTCTCTCTCCCTATTTCTCTCTCTCTCTCTCTCTCCTTCTCTCATGGCTTTGTGTGTCATTCCATGCTCTAGTGAAGTGCTGATGCTTAACAAGAGCTTTTAATGCAGTGGCATGCCACCTCCCTGAAGACAGAGCTGCAACAATGTCCACTACTATGTCATAATAGTGTTAATGCAAATTACACAGAACCACTTTTGCTCCTGGTTAAATATAATGGCACCCAGGCTTAATGTAATAGAAGTTAATTGTAAACGTTCTGTCAGATGCTGAAAACACACTACGTTGACCCAAATTCTTTTGTTATTTTCACCTGTGAATCTCAGTGCCAAAAAGTCCATGACAGCCCGAAGTGCCAAAACACTTTATTGATTCAGGTGCAACAGACAAAAGCACAATTGCACGGAAAAAAGCCAGTGGTGGGGTAGCACGCATCGCACACCTTGCGTGTCTGCTGGATGCACCAGACGAGATTGTGGGCTTCCTTTGTTGGTGTGTGTGAGTGTGGCGTGTGGCTGCGGCAGGAGGTGGGGGCTGAATGCGGTGGGGGAATGGGATTTGGGACGGTCTCTTCTCACCGTGCCGGGGGGTGTATTGTGTGGTAGGGCCGCGGGCCTCCGCGCCTGAGCCTCACGTGGCCTCTCCTCTCCGCTCCTCTCCTCCTCTCCTCTCTCTTCTCTCTCCTCTCTTTTCTCCTCTCCTCTCCTCTGTCTGCTGCTGTCTGTTGCTGCAGGGGAATCTGGGCTCTGTCCTGCTCAGCTCTGCACCAATCACACGGCTCACAGCACAGAATAGGGCTCTTTGCTTCTCTCTAAACCGCAGCTGGCCCTGGATCAGTCCGTGACCTCACTGTGACCCCCCGCTTTGTGTTGCAAACAATAGCAGCTGGCCCCAGATCAGCAGCGAAACTGGGAAAGTCTCGGGCCTGTCTGTGGAATGAGGCAGCACGGCGAGCTAACAACACATTCCGCCCAGGATTGTAAAAGCAGAGTGGTGATGAATTGTGTGTGAAGAAGGACAATGCTTTGATACCATCAAGGATGTTGGAAAGGAATTCTGATTAGGCTGTTTAACTGCAACATTATGCAGTAGTTTTGTTAAATACTAATTACATATGACCTAAAATATCAACTTCCACATAGGTACATGCATTCATACACAGTACAATATAATTAGTGTTTGATTAGACAATTCACTGCTGAAACTCTGCCAGACAACATAGTACACATTTCAGAGTGGTGCTGGTTGCTGTTGTAGTTACCATTCACCCCACTTCAACTGCACAAGCAAGTGAGCAGATCCATGAAGTTGCACTCAGGATTATTATGTCAAAAATACTCAGGAAAGACTTTTCATCCACCCAGCCAGATTCTCTACTCTGAGAACTTGCACACAGTGGAAAATGATGAAACATCATGCAAAATACTGTACGTCTACTCTGTCTCTCTTTGTGCTTTCTTCTGTATCCCACCTGGCCCCACAGCAGATGCCAACAGCGCCCGAGCCAGAGCATTTGCTTTTAAGCGTGCACATGAAGCGGGAGCAAAAGAGACCTGTGGACTGGGTGTGTATTTTGAGCTTGTCATTCTCCCAGTACTTCTCCGCTCTCAGTACTGTAGGTGTCTGTGCCTCATGGGATTTGTAGCATTCCTCGCAGCATCGCTTTCCAATACCTGCCTCCTACTGTTGCGTAGTGTGCTGTCAGTTGTCACAGAGTGTGGCTGTGCTGACCGTTAAGTGACATCATCTGCTGCTACTGCACAGGAGCGTCTGAGGACGAGGCCAGAGCCAGTGGGGGTCACTGGAGGTCAGCATGATGACTGCGGAGCCGGAAGCTCTCACTCATCTACTCGCTCAACTCATGTTACTCCACCACTGACTGCCAGCTCAGAGGACCTCTGATGAAGTACTGTATCACATACTCTATAAATAAACCTATTATTTTCATAATGCATAATCATGATAATGTGAAGTTGACAACCTTACACTATTCCAAGAAGCTTAAACATTGCTGATGTTTGATTATTGTGTATTGCATATGTTATGTTTGCTTTCTTCACTTCAGGATTTATTTTATTTTAGTCATGTTTGTCTGCAACTCCTTTCTTGTTTTGTTTTTCCACGACCTCACTGGTTAGAGCTGCTTTGGACATTTTGCCAGACGCATTACTGCTGAAAGCATCCCAGTTATTGACTCTGCTCTGAGACACCTCCAGTGATCAATGTCCTCTCTACTCCCATAATAAGTGCATGGAGGCAGATTACAGAGCCCTCTCTGCATGCTATTTTTAATAAAGGATGTGTATGGTGGGTGCAGCTCTGAAGCTGATTCATCAACTCCAGTCACCACAGATCGTCATGTAACTTGACAGTTTCATGAACAAAATGTCAATGATTGTTTCTAATTGTGGTTTCATTTGCTTAAAATTGTGTTTTATTAGAAGCCAGCACTGTACTACAAGCAAAAATGAGTCTACTAAGATCCATATAGATCCACTCCTGAAAACATAG